>NC_052146.1:263628517-263815469 GCF_902713615.1 Scyliorhinus canicula
CATATGGACATGGTTTTCTGGCTCTCCCACACACCTCACATACTTATCCTCTATCCCAAAAACCTTGCTCATCCGGGCCACCATCATGTGTGCCCGATGAACCACCTTGAATTGTATCAGGCTGAGCCTGGCACATGATGAGGACGTGTTGACTCTGCACAGAGCATCCTCCCACAGACCCGCCTCTACCTCCCCTCCCAGCTCATCTTCCCATTTACGGCTTAGCTCATCTATCTGAGTTTCCCCACCACTACAGGAGTTCTTTACAGATATCCGAAACCTTCCCCTCCCCTACCCCCATTTTAGAAACTACTTTGTCCTGTATCCCCTCTGGCGGTAGAAGCGGAAAGGTTGCAACCTGCCTTTGCGCAAAATCCCTTATCTGCAGATATCGAAACCCATTCCCTCCCGGTAATTCAAACTCCTCCTCCAAATCCTCTAAACAGGGAAAGCTCCCATCAATAAATAGATCCCCCAGCCTCTCAATCCCTGCTGTCTGCCACCTCCGAAACCCCCCATCCAGCCTCCCTGGGACAAACTGGTGATTACCACAAATTGGAGCCCACACCGACTCTCCCTCCACTCCCATATGCTTCCCCCATTGCCCCCAGACTCTCAGGGCCGCCATTACCACTGGGCTTGTGGAGTATCAGGCTGGCGAGAACGGCAGAGGAGCCGTTACCAATGGCCCCAAACTTATGCCCTTACATGATGCCACCTCTACTCGCTCCCACACCGACTCCCCCCCCCCCCCCCCCCCCCCACTACCCACATTCTGATCATGGCTACATTTGCCGCCCATATAATTACTAAAGTTCGGCAGCACCAGCCCACGCCCCCCCCCCCTCCTCCTCCTCCCCCCCCCCCCCCCCCCCCCCCCCCCCCACCTCCCCGGTTTCGCTCCAGCAGCACTTTCTTTACTAACTATGGCTCAGTTGATAAAATTCTCACCTCTGAATCAGAAAGTTGTGGGTTGAAGACCCAATCCAGAGACTTGACTACAAAACCTAAGCTGACGGTGCAGGACTGAGGGAGTCCTGCATTCTTTCAGAGAGCCATTAATCATGGTCCTGCCTGCCTTCTTCATAAGGCCATCAGAAATAGGAACAGGAGGAGTCCATTCAGCCCTTCGAGCCTGCTCTTCATAAGATCATGACTGATCTAACACTCTTTAAGTCCTCTCTCCTGCCTGATCTCGATAACCTTTAATTCCCTGGCTGATTAAAAACCTATTCATCTCAGCCTTGAAAATGTGGAAGGACTCGGCCGCCAGAGCTTCCTGGGGTAAAGAATTCCACAGATTCAGCACTCAGAGAAGAAACTCTTCCTCAAATCCATCTTCATTGAACACCCACTTATTCTGTGAATATTTCCTCTGCTCCGAACGCTCTCATGAGTAGAAACATCCTCCCAACATTTACCCTGTCCAACCCCGACTGGAAACATCCTCCCAACATTTACCCTGTTTAACCCCCTGAGTGGAAACATCCTCCCAACATTTACCCTGTCCAACCCCCTGAGTAGAAACATCCTCCCAACATTTACCCTGTCCAACCCCCCCAAGTGGAAACATCCTCCCAACATTTACCCTGTCCAACCCCCCCAAGTGGAAACATCCTCCCAACATTTACCCTGTCCAACCCCCCCAAGTGGAAACATCCTCCCAACATTTACCCTGTCCAACCCCGAGTGGGAAACATCCTCCCAACATTTACCCTGTCCAACCCCCTGAGTGGAAACATCCTCCCAACATTTACCCTGTCCAACCCCCTGAGTGGAAACATCTTCCCAACATTTACCCTGTCCAACCCCGACTGGAAACATCCTCCCAACATTTACCCTGTCTAACCCCCCCGAGTGGAAACATCCTCCCAACATTTACCCTGTCTAACCCCCATATGTTTCCATCCTATCATCTCTCATTCTTCTGAACTCCAGGAGTACACACCCAAAGTGTTTAATCTTTCCCCATTTAGCAGTCCCTCCATACCCAGGATAATCCGAGTAAACTTCCTCTGTACTGTCTCCAATGATAATATATCTTCCCTTAAATTAAGGGATCAAAACTGTACACAGTATTCTAAATATGTAATAAAATCCAGCATTCCACTTGCCTTCCCTATTACCTTCTGCACATGTATGCTCGCTTTCTGGGTTTCATGAAGAAAGACCCCCCCCACACACACACAAGTCCCTTTGTGCAACAGCTTCCTGCAGTCTCTCTCATTTAAATAATAATCCGCCTTCGCATTCTTTCTTCCAAAATGAACAACCTCACATTTTCCCACACGGAATTCTCAGGTGGACGTGACACTATAGAAAATAGGAGCAGGAGGAGGCCATTCGGCCCTTCGAGTCGGAAAGAAAAGCAGGCGAGATCCTCCCTTATGTCTTGTACGAATATTTATCCCTCCCCCAAAACCTAATAAAAGATTGTATAGTCATTGCTTCATTGCTGTTTGTGGGGCCTTGCTACGTGCTGCTGTCTATACGTTAGTATAATGCGCATCAAATGTAGTTAATTTATTCCAAAATTTTCAGGGATGTCCTGTGATCGTGAAAGATGAAATATCTCTGCAAGTCTTTCTTTCCTTCAAAATGCAATATCAAGAATATCTTTATATCCACTTTAAAACTGTACTCACATCTGATACATAACTCACACATCTGGTCCTATTTTATATATTTTCTGGGTTACTCATCCTGAATGAAGTGATGAGACAGCTATCGACACCTAAATCATGACACATTGCCCAAGAGTTCTCATCGCTTTCTCCAGGTTCATTAATCTGCAACACATTGCTATTAAACCAAATGTAATGTTTTTAAAAATCTTTTTATTGCCATTTTCAACATTATGTACATTGACATTCGTGTTTATTTATTTTACAGTGTAACGCAAAAAGGCTTTTATCTTGCTTTACTTTACTTACAGATTGCTGCTGTCTAGTTCGGCGTGTTCTCCCCCCCCCCCCCCAGCCCCCCTTTCCCTAACCCCTCCCCATCTCTCCCCTGCCCCTCCTTGCTTTCCTCCCTGGTCGATCCGGGGGAGTGCGCCCCCTTTTCCTTACTCTCCCCCTTCTCTTGTTCCTTTGTCGGCTTCAGGCTTTTTTTTTGTGGAAGAGTTAGGAGCGGGCGGGTTCCCCCCTCCCCCTCCCTCCCCCCGTGTTGCCCCTCTTTGCCCGTCTCAGACTCTCTGCCCCCTTTCCCACCACTCCCCCCTGGGTTATGCGTCCCTGGCGTTCCTCCTTGTCTTTTGTTTTTTTTCCTCTCTAATTCTTCCAGTTCCCCCTCTACTGGCTGTTGTTGGCCTCAAACAGGTTTTGGAACAGGCCAACAAATTTCCCCCATTGCCCTCCTCTGACCCACGGGTGGCATATTTTATCTTCTCCAGGCGGAGAAACTCCGAGAGGTCAGCAAGCCAGTCTGCAGCTTTGGGCGGTGCTGCCGATCGCCAGCTAAACAGGATTCTCCGGCGTGTGATCAGGGAAGTGAAAGCTCGGCTTCGGTCCTCTTCCCATGTACCCCGAAGATTGCCACATTTGGGCATAGCTTCACCCTCACCCCCACAACCTTGGACATTGCCTCGGAGAAGACTGTCCAGAACCCAGCAAGCTTGGGGCTAGCCCAAAACATGTGGGTGTGGTTGGCCCGGCCCCTCTGGTACCGCTCACATTTGTCCTCCACACTCGGGAAGAACCTGCTCATTCGGGTTCTGGTCAGGTGCGCTCTGTGCACCACTTTGAGCTGCATTAGGCTTAGCCTTGCGCAGGAGGAGGTGAAGTTGGCCCTGCTCAGTGCTTCGCTCCAGAGTCCCCATCCCACTTCTGCCCCAGTTCGTCCTCCCATTTCCGTCTGGTCTTGTCCAGTGGTGTTCGGGCTCTGTCCAGTAGCTGTCCGAATATTTTCCCACAGAGAACCTCTCCTTACTGTCCGTGATCATCCGGAGCCCAGGGCTATCCTACTGTCTCTTTGTGGAGGAAATGTTTTATTTGTAAGTGTCTCGTTTCTTGTCCTGTCAGCAATTCCCATTCCTCTGTCAGTTTGTTCAGTGTCGCTAGACTGTGCCCTATGTAAAAGTCCCTAACTGTCAGCGTTCCCCTGTCCTGCCTCCATTTTTTAAAGGTTGTGTCTAGCATGGCTGGTGGGAATCTGGTTTCCGCAGATGGGGGCTATGGAAGACATCTTGGATAGCCTGAAGTGCTGTCTTAGCTAGCCCCACGTTTTCAGTGTGGCCGCTACCACTGGGCTAGCTGTGTATTTTGTCAAGGGGGATGGGATTAGCCAGGGCCCGGAGGGTTGTTCCCTTGCAGGAGGTCTCCTCCAACAACACCCACTCCGAGTTGTGTTCGTGCACCCATCCCCTCACTCTTTCCGCTGTTACTGCCCAGTGGGAATATTGCAGGTTTGGCAGTGCCAGGCCTCCCTTAATTTTCCTCCTTTGCAGCGTTGGTTTGGGGACTCTTGGCTTCTTCCTTCCCCCCCCCCCCCAACAGCACAATGCCATAATTAAGCTATCTAAGTTCTGGAAAAAGGCCTTAGGGATGAAGATCGGTATGGACCTAAACAGGAAGAGGAACCTCGGTAGCACATTCATTTTGATTGTCTGCCGCTCCCCACCAGGGAGAGTGGGAGTGAGCCCCACCTCTGCAGGTCCTTTTTAATTTCCTCCACCAGGCTGGTCAGGTTCCACTTGTGGATCTGTGTCCAGTCTCTGGCTATTTGGATCCCCAGGTATTGGATCCTTGAGGAGGTACTTCTATTCAACTCTGTCAAAGGCCTTTTCTGCATCCAGGGAGACGATCACCTCTGGTGTTCTCAACCCGGGGGGGGGGGGGGGGTCATTATTACGTTCATCAGCAATCTGATGTTCGCAGTGAGTTGCCTACCCTTGAAAAAGCCCGTCTGGTCTGCAGCGACCACCTCTGGTACACAGTTCTACAGGCTTTTGGCCAGGACTTTTGCGAGTATTTTCGCATCCGCATTCAGCAGTAAAATGGGCCTATATGATCCACACTCCATCGGGACTTTGTTTTTTTTGGGTATCAGTGAGATTGTGGCCTGTGCTAGCGTAGGAGGCCAAGTGCCCCCTGCCAGCGAATCTGTGAATATTTTGCAGAAGTTCGCCGGGAACCCATCAGGTCCCGCAGCCTTCCCCGCCTTCATGGAACTGATGCTCTCCATGATTTCTCCCAGATCTATTGGTGCTTCCAGCTCCCCCCTATCTGTCCTCCCCCGCAACCGGCACTTCCAGTCCATCGAGGAACTGTTTCATCCCCGCGTCCCCATCGGGGGGTTCGGAGGTGTACAGTACTCGGTAGAAGGTCTCAAATGCTTGTTTGAGCTCTTTTGGTTCCCATACCAGTCCGCCTCTGCAGTCTTTTACCTGGCTATTTCCCTCGTGGCTGACTGCTTTCTCAGCTGCTGAGCCAGTAGGCGGCCAAAGTTCCCCATGTCTGGCGGAGTTGGTACACTGCTTTCCTTGTGGATAGCCGGTTAAAGTCCATTTGTAGCTTTTTCCTCTCTGCCAGCAGCTCTATGGTCGGGGCCTCAGAGTACTTTCTGTCTACCTCCAAGATGGAGCTGATCAGCTGTTTATGGCCTCCCTCCCTCCCCTATCTCTGCGTGCCTTGTAGGCTATTACTTCCCCTCGGATCACAGCCTTCAGTGCCTCCCAGAACGTGGAAGGTGAGACTTCCCCGTTCCGATTGTTAGTCGCGTAGTCGCCTATTGCCTGCGATGTTTTTCGGCAGAAGGCCTTGTCAGCCTCCATGTGGGACGCTGGGCACAGCCCGTCTCCAACATCACATCCACATAGTGCGGAGCGTGGTCGGAGATGACTATCGCGGAGTACACTGCTCCTGTATTTCCTGGAAGTACCGATATCCCCACTGCAAAGAAGTCGATACGGGTATATACCTTGTGCACTCGTGAAAAAAAACGAGAATTCTTTTTCTCGCGGGTGCAGGAACCTCCACGTATCCACCAACCCATCTGCTCCATAAATGCTTCCAGTTCTTTAGCCATGCCTGTCTTTTTCCCCGTTCTGGGGTTTGATCGGTCGGTCAGCGGGATCCTGTACGCAATTAAAGCTGGCCCCATAATCAGTTAGTGCGTGTCAATGTCGGGGATTTCCACCATGTTTTTTGTATAAAGTCCGTCTCATCCCAGTTGGGTGCGTACACATTTACGGTGCCCCTTCCAGGACACCGCTGACCATGATGTGCCGTCCCCTGGGTCCGTAACCATCCTGATCTCAGTAAATCTCGTCCTCTTGCTGATCAGTATGGCTACTCCCCTAGCCCGCATCCCGTAACATGAGTGGTACGTCTGGCCCACCCAGCCCTTCCTTACCAGTAATCTATCCGTCTCCCTCAGGTGTGTCTCCTGTAGGTAGATTATGTCTGTCGTCAGGCTTCTCAGGTGGACAAAGACTCTGGATCTTTTCACTGGGGCGTTAAGTCCCCTTACGTTCCAGGTGACTATCCTGGTAGGGGGTTTCTGACCACCCCCCCCCACCCCGGTCCTGCCGGATCAACCATATTTACCTGGTGGACAAGCCCCTGCACTCCAGGGATTCCCTTTCTTTGGGGACTGTCCAAAATGGCCACGGTCGCCCTTTCCCATGAGGTTGGGCCCCTGCGCTCCGGGGTTTCCCTTTGTCCAGGGGGCACCCAACATGGCTGCCAACTGTGTGTACGCCACGTGGGTGTGTGCCCCTGCACTCCAGGGTCTCCCTTTGTTTTGGACCCTTCCAAAGTGACTGCTTGCGGCGCCATCTTGATTTCTCGGCCTGCTGAGGCCTGTATCTGTCTCGCTGCCAACTCTTTCCAATCCTTCTGCCCTTTCTCTGTTCCGTGAGTCCCCCCCCCCCCCCCGTTCCCCTTCCCCTCTCTGTCCCCCCTCTTTCCTCCCCCACTGTATTTACCCCCCTTTCTGCCCTGGCACCCCCCCCCCCCCGCCTTGGCCAGACACCCCCTCTCCCCTGAGAGGTTTGCTGCGGCCCCCTCACTGCTTGTCTTCCCGTGCTAGCCCTCCCTGCTAGTATGGTGGCTCCTCTCCCTGGGCTGATCTCGCCCTGCCTCTTTTCTTTCTGCCTGCCTCCATTCCCTTCCTCGCCTCCCTAACCTTTTTCCCCCTCTCCTCGCTTCCCTCTCTCTGTCCTCCTACTTTAGTCTGAGAACGAGGCAGCACAGTCCCGCTCAGGCACAGACTCCATACAGCAGATCTTGGTCCCGTTTCGTCCTCCACTTTCCATCTTTTTCCCCGCTGCCCTCACCTTTGCTGCGCCTGTTCCTTTTCTAGATTGTTGGTCTTGACGAACTCCGCGGCCTCCGCCAGGTGCCGGAGTACTGTTCTTTTCCTTTATAGGTTACCCAGAGTCTGGTCGGGAACAACATGCCGAACCCCACCCCGCTCTTGTAGAGCGCCGATTTTGCCTTATTGAATCCTTTTTTTGGGGCGAGGTCTGCCCCAATATCCTGATAGACCCTTATTCTGTGTCCTTCCCATAAGCACAACTTTGTCTGTCAGGCCCACCTCAGATCTTTTCCTGGTGCTGGTATCGGTGCAGCTTCGCAATGATCGCTCTCAGCTGTTCCCCAGCCTTGGCTTTTGGCCAGACCGACCTGTGTGCCCTGTTGAGTTCTGGGGGGCTAGGGAAGCTGTCCCTCCCAACTAGGTTGCCTGCATGTGGGCGATGTAAGCCGTTGAGTACCTTCCCACCGTCCCCTCTGGCAGACCCACAATACAGATGCTCTGTCACCCTGACCTGTTTTCCTGGTCCTCTACCATTCCCCGCAGGTTCCCTTGGGCCTCCACCAACCTCTTCACCTATCACTCTGGTCGACTGCCGCCCTTTCCAGGTCCAGGATCATCCTTTCCTGGGTTTCCACCTTCTTTCCCAGGCCTCCTATCGTGCGCTGGAGGGCGGCCATCACTTCCGTCACCACCTCCTTCACCACCTCTTTCATCACCACCTGGAGCTCCATTTTGATTACCTCCCTCATGGCAGCCAGTTCTTTTTTAAGGAATGTCTGCCATCCCACCCCAGGTGTAGTGGGGGGGTGTCGCTGCCTGTTCGTGCTCCTTGTTCGGGTTGCCGGTCGCCCCTTTTCTTGTTTCGCTGGGGCCTCCGCCTCGCCTCGTGCGTCCGCTGGTCCATCCGTTCGCTGCTTCTGCCCCTTGCCGCCGCTTCTGCCTTCTCACCGGCCCTTTGAACTACTGTTTGCCGGCATCTTCTGCTTCTGCGCTACTAGTGTCTTTTAGGGTTTTAGGAGTTTTGGGCTGTGCTGCTGCGATACCTCACAAGGTGATGATTTCATAGATTATCATAGAATTTACAGTGCAGAAGGAGGCCATTCAGCCCATCGAGTCTGCACCGGCTCTTGGAAAGAGCACTCTACCCGAGGTCAACACCTCCACCCTACCCCCATAACCCAGTAACCACACCCAACACTGAGGGCAATTTTGGACATTAAGAGCAATTTATCATGGCCAATCCACCTAACCCGCACATCTTTGGACAGTGGGAGGAAACCGGAGCACCCGGAGGAAACCCATGCACACACGGGGAGGATGTGCAGACTCCGCACAGACAGTGACCCAAGCTGGAATCGAACCTGGGACCCTGGAGCTGTGAAGCAATTGTGCTATCCACAATGCTACCGTGCTGCCCATTTCATCGTGCATCTAGTCGGGGCTCCGAGACACAACCTCACCATGGTACCACATTTTGCATGTGCACCCAAAATGTCACAGCCAGTCAGTGCATTCACAGAATGGCTAGTCATTATTGTACAGCCAGATTGCAGGAAAACTCACTGCCCGTTACATAGGTTGCTGTGAGAAAGCCGTGCAGTTAGCTCATTCTCCCAAGCCTTGGGACTAACCTGAAGCTCTCGGGTTTGTTGAAACAATTACATCCTGGAAGAATATACACGCAACGTTGAAGGACTGAAGACAGAAGCTGCCACCCAACCATTTTTGGTCTGTTTTTAACTGAGAGGGCTGTCTGGAGATTTCTAAAATGTAAGCCAGACACCAAAAGCATGCAATTTGAAATACAAGTTCCTTTCTCCACTTCCTTTTGTATTACCTGATATGGAGACAGTTAGGTGTTGAGGTTATTACATTTCTTGGTGTATTTTCAGCAGCAACAAAGCAAGGAAGAGAATTCAAACCATGAACTAATACCTCACTGTATCCGCCCCCCCCCCCCCCCAACCCCTTCCCACTGTGTTGCTGGATATGACAAAGAGTAGCTGCCTCAGTGTGGCAAGAACACACTACATTGCGCACAATCCTCAGAACACCAAGCAACTGTCTCTCTCAATAAAGAACTCTGCAAAATTAACTTTAACATGAGCTATTACTGAGTGTTCAATGCTATACAGGAAACATTTAATATCAGCACAAACTGTAATACTAGAGGAGTACAGAAACTAACCACAAAGAATGAAATACAGCAAAAAGAAAATGATGGATGGAAACAGAGGGTTGGGCCCACTGGTGACACTTGAACCTGCCGAGTAGCTGTGTTTTTCAACTAAATCCCATGTCCCTTTTATACCATTGATTGTGTCTCTGATGGCAACCCCACCATCAGCAGAAACCCTGTGAATTAAATGTCTGGCTCTCATTCCAACTGAATTATTGAAACATTAGTGCTGCAGGTTTTTAACTCACTACCTCCTGCCGGAAAGGCTGCCTGTGGTCATTAGAGATAGCGTGCTCTGGAGAGCTACATATGCCACTCAGCCTACACATATAGGCCAGTGATTTGGTGCTTTTGGAGCTGTTAACCTGTACAGATCTTGCCGAACGTCAAGAAATGTCCACAACAATATCCGAAGAGTTACATTTCTGCTTTGGTACAAAATGCATTCCTGTACACCCGGAGATGATAGGTTTGAGATTTCTAGAAAAACTGAAAAGGAGAAACAAACTTGAAATGATAGCAGCTAATACCACTTCCAGCAGCTCAGTCATGGAAAGGGCAGTATTAAATCTTGGATAATCAAATCTATGCCAGTACATCGGAACTCTCGCCATCATTATAACCAGATGAGCTATAGTTTATAAAATGTTGTTATGAACAGACTGGAAGCTGCATTTTATCACATGCTGCTAAAGATCCTGATGGGAATTATAGATTAGGGGCATAATCGAACGGTCTTGTTGCGTCCAACTCAGGACGCAATGAGGCCATTATGCTCAGGACATTTCACGAGATCTAATGAGATCTCACGTGATGTCGCGATCTGGATCTCTGGTTCCAGATTTGCATATTTAAGTGAGCACTTAGACACTAGATTCTCCCAAGGCTTGGGATGGAATGCTTTAGCCTGGGAGACCTTGCCATGGCACACAAACGTGGACCCAGGCAGTTCTCCCAGGCTGGAGGTCGCCGGATGGTCAGGCTCTGGGCAGCGTGGAACCTTGGCTCTCTGCTGGCACATGGGCACCTTGGCACTGCCAGCCTGGCACCACACTGCCACACAGGCACCCTGGCAGTACCAACCTGACACTGCCAAAGTGCCTAGGTGGCACTTACAGTATTGCAGAGGCACTGCCAGGGTGCCAGTGCCCTGCTGTCAGATTTCTGAAGTGAGGTCAGGGAATGGATTGGTAGGTACCCTTGATCTTTGTGTAGCAGTGGTCAAGAGTATTGGGCCTCCTGGTGGGACAGGAGATTTTGAGGTGGAAGTTTGGCAGCATACTCTTGAAGGTGACCTCCCCAGCCATAGTGGGCAAGGCCTCTGGGTCTTCAGTTTCACTGTTATTTATAGCGGTGTACAATTCATCAAGCGCCTTCTTTACTTCCACCTGGAGTGGGATGTAGACCGCTGTGATGGCAGAAGTGAACTCCCGTGGAAGGTAGTACGGGCGTCACTTCACAGTCAGGATTTCCAGGTCCAGGGAGCAGTAATTTGTCAGGGTCACCACGTCTGAGCACCAGGAGGAGTTGACAAGGAGGCATACCCCTCCTTGCCCAATGCTGCCATGCGGTCCATCCGGTGAATTGAGAGACCCTCAGGTTGAATAGCACAGTCCAGTGAGGCAGGAGTGAACCATGTCTCTGTGAAGCAGAACACACAGCAGTCTTTCAATTCTGTCTGCGAAGTAAGCCCATCGTTAAGCTCATCCAGCTTTTTTTCAATCGCCTGAACGTTTGCCAAGTAGTATGCTGGGGAGAGTAGACTTGAAACCGTGTTTTTCAGTCTCACCTGCAGACCGCTGCATGTCCCTTGCTTCCGAGGTCGGCAACTGCTTCTGGGTGGTCCCGGAATCCGATGGGAGACGTCTGACCTTGTGGATGGTAAGTGGTTGTGACTGGCTTGGTCCTGGGAGCTGGTTGCGATTTAGGGGGCCGCGGGCATTGGTTGTGATTTTGGGACACCGGACGTGGAAGTGGGGGCATGTTCGCAATCTGGTCAGGCCTCAGGGTACCGCGAGACTTGTTTACCTTTCGGCGGGTTCAGATCTCCGAGTGGGACCTTCGCTGTTTTGGGGGTGTTCAGGGTGGTTTGGATTGCTGGGTCAGGTTGGGCCAGGTGTCGTGGTTGGTTCCAGCATTGGTGGTTGGGTTGGGTGCTCCTGAGTTTAGGCCTCGATCCAGGCCTGGTCAGGTCTATTCGTCAATTCGCCTCTTCTCTTCCTGCTGGTGTGTCAGGGCGCTGGGCAGGCCTCTCCGGATTGGCTCGGGCTGGGTCTCATGGTCGGAAGCTGGGTCGGGTATTCTGGGAGCTGGGTCAGGCACTTCGGGGATCGAGGGCGCTTCATAGGCCAGGTCAGGCATTCCGGGAGCCGGGTCGATTCCGATGCGAGTTCGGGGTCAGGCCTTTCATCAAGCCTCTTCAGCTTCCAGATTGAGGTCAGGGTCGGGTCGCTGGACGTTGGAGGATCTCCAAACCTGTAAGTAAACAGAAAAGTGCATGGTTAGAGATAGTATTAGTTTTAGAATTAAACTTGAAAAGGTTAGTATGATTATAAAATATGTAAGCGAATCTGTGGGGCGAGCTTGCAGAGAGTTGCCACTCTCTGGCGCCATCTTGGAATAATAGTTTCATTTTCATTTCCCTTCACACAATGCATCTCAAGTACCCTGCTGTGAACGTAAGCATAATATTTATAAACATCTAACTCTGACTGACAGCTCCTGACCACATTCAAAGCAGTTAAGTGCTTTCTGCTGAGAAAAAGAGACGTGAAAGCACTTAACTCCTTGATGTTTATAAACATTGTGATTAGGTTCAAGGCAGGGTACTTGAGATGCATTCAAGCACTGAGGCAAATGAAAATAAAGAATCCGAACACTTAGCTGCAAGCTATTACCTTGTCAATTACAGCCTACTAAAAGCTATTTCTAGTTGAAAGTGAGCAGAAGCCTTGCAGATCAAAGGGTCTGGTGGGTTCAAAGCCTTGTGATGTGTTTTGGCTTTCCTGGAAGTAACAGCTGTTGTATTCGACACATCTGTCTGAGGTAGCAGGTGTAAGGGACAGATAAGGGAAGCACGGTGGTGCAGTGGTTAGCACTGCTGTCTCATAGTGCCAGGGCTCGGGTTCAATTCTGACCTCGGGTGACTGTCGTTTTGGATGTTTGTACTTTCTCTGCGTCTGTTTCCTCTGGGTGTTCTGGTTTCTCCCAAGGCCCAAAGATGTGCAGGTTAGGTATGTTGGCCATGTTAAATTTCCACTTAGTGTGGGGTTACAGGATGGGGGTTTAGGCATAGGTAGGGTGGTCTTTCGAAAGGGTCGATGCAGACTTGATGGGCTGAATGGTCTCTTTCTGCACTGTAGGTATTTTATGATTCTATGAAGTGAAAAAGCAATGGACTGTTCTTCAGCTTCAAAGCATGGATGACTGATATGGGGAAGCCTCTGATACGGGAGTTGTCTGATGGGTGAGATCTCCAATGAGGGAGGGTCTCAGATTTTGGGTTCCAATGGGGGGGGGGTCTGATAGGAAGGTCTTTGATGGGGGTCTCTGATGGGGCCTCTTCTCTAACATGGGTATCTGATATGCGATTTCAATGGGGGTCTATGATGGGGAAGTTTCTGATAGGGAGGATCTCTGATAGGGGTCTCTGACAGGGTGTCGGACAGGGATATCTGATTGGCGGCGCTCTGATTTGGGGTCTGATCGGGGTCTCTGTTGGAGGTCTCTTGTGGGGTCTCTGATGGGGGGAGTTTAATGGGGGATCTGATGGTGGTCTCGGATGGTGGTCTGATGGGGAGGGCAGGATTTGCATTGTGGCGGGGAAGGGGCCCTCCGATGGACCTTGGGGGACACCTACATTAAATATATACCCCTTTGGCCCATCACGGGATCCACCGCGTCAGGGTCACACTGACAAATATTTGCACCAATTGACGCCCACATGAATCCCAGCCGAGAGAGCCTAAGTGTCACAGAAGCATGAAAATCCAGTGTCCAGCCCGTTAATAGGGTGCAAATAGGTTCAATAACCCATTTGCATCCTCCACCGGTGGGGGCACAAACCTTAATGCTGGGAGAGAAACCCGGCATGCATCTGCGCAGTTGTATCAGGATTTGCATTGGTATCTAAATTTTCTCTGCATTATAAACAGGTAAGTTTAAAAGCAGGCATTTACAAGAAGCAATGTCAATGAATGTTGAAGGTATTTTTATGGGCTAAGTAATCACTGATTTTTACAAAACTGGGTATATTGCACTTTGTACATTTTTGTTAAAAAAAGATTAATTTCTAAGCTTAATGCGCACCCTAAAAAACTGCATTTTATAGTGTATAATTACAGATGATAAATGTTCAGTCAGTATATACAGGAAGTCATCCATTATTTGATTTCTTTCTGCAAATGAAGGTTGCAGATTTCCAGCTATGCTTTTAACAAGACGTGCACCATCTACACGATGAACTGTCTCGTCTGAAGTCTTCTATGATGCTTGCAAGCGGCAATGATATAAACACTGTTAGAAATAGAGATTATCGCAAAACTGAGGCCAGAAAGGTCACCGTTTGTAAATAGCCAAGTTCACAATTGCATAAACTGTTGTGGTCAAGACTCACTTGTTACCAGCAGAGTTAGCTTGTCACTGTTAATGCTTGCAAAGCCATTTAGTTTATAGGGTAGGTGGGAATTTGGTCTAGACCAGAATTTAATGACATTGCTATTGCCTTGCAATAAAAGGACCAGTTCAATTGTTTTCGCTCTGCTGCCTGAAGGTCAGATGCGCATTTAAGTCTAGACTCATCAAGCTCAGTGATTTTAGAATGACAACCATAAACTTAAGTGACAGAGATGGCTAGTACTGCGATCATACAGTTTAATTGAACACAGAGGTGGCTGTGCACAAAACATTGAAGATCAAAAAGATTCTCCGGAATGAGAGAAGGTTTGGGTTTTTGCTCTGCAGTCACCTGAAAATTAAATTTTGCCCAGTACTCTGATTTCTCTCCCCCCCCCCCCCCCCCCCCCCCCCCCCCCCCCCTCAAAAGGTAGCAGACACTGAACTATACTTATACTCATTTTAATTCAGGACCGCCACATGCAATGTGAATCTTTTGTTGTCATATTTCACCCCAAAAAACATTTGACTCCTGCTGAGGTAAGTCTTGAAAGGTGGCAGTGATCGTTTTGAATGCTTAGCCTTATTAGCGAGTACTGGAAGGCTATTAAACAATGATAAACATGCCCATTTGTCTTTATCGATTGCATATACATAAGGGGTAATATGTTTGACTTGGGGACTAATGAGGAAAGGGCAATATTGAATTGGTGACTCATTTTTCCCTCATTCTTCTCTTTTCCAATGCCATCTAATTGACTTCACTCGTTTTGTGTTACTCTTAGAATCATAGAATCCCTACGGTGTAGAAGGAGGCCATTCAGCCCATCGAGACCCCCTCCCCGAGCTTAAAAAACAATTGTGGAGCCTCAACTGAAAAACTGCTGATCCTTTTTTTAAAACGCTAAATTTTAGGAGGTTCTGCTGACAATATTAGTCTTGGAATGGCTCATATTATGCTGACTCACCTGAGGAAGGAGCAGTGCTCCGAAAGTTAGTGATTCGAAACAAACCTGTTGAGCTTTAACCTGGTGTTGTAAGACTTCTTACTGTGCTCACCCCAGTCCAACGCTGGCATCTCCACATCATATTTGGGCAGCACGGTAGCATGGTGGTTAGCATAAATGCTTCACAGCTCCAGGGTCCCAGGTTCGATTCCCGGCTGGGTCACTGTCTGTGCAGAGTCTGCACGTCCTCCCCGTGTGTGCGTGGGTGTCCTCCGGGTGCTCCGGTTTCCTCCCACAGTCCAAAGATGTACGGGTTAGATTGGCCATGCTAAATTGCCCGTAGTGTCCTAAAAAAAGTAAGGTTAAAGGGGGGGGTTGTTGGGTTACGGGTATAGGGTGGATACGTGGGTTTGAGTAAGGTGATCATTGCTCGGCACAACATTGAAGGCCGAAGGGCCTGTTCTGTGCTGTACTTTTCTATGTTCTATGTTCTATATTAGAGATACAGAAGCAAACAAACATTTAGCTTCACTGGGGCCACAAAATGGGCTGTAGTGGACAAGCAGCCCCATTGTAGGCACTGCCCAATCATCTTTCCCATTATCTTCAATGGAAGAGGAAATTGAGAGAGTTGTATATCAAACGACTGATTCACTTCAACTAATTTTGTGAACCCATGGAAGGTGACTTTTTCCCAATGTTACCTGAAGTGTAAATTTCTGGATGAAGGTCACATAATTTGCTCCGTAGGACGATATAAAGACAGATAATTCTCCATAGAATAAAACACTAAAGCCTGCCAACCCTGTGGAGCAGGAGGTCTTCTGGCAGTGGGAAGCGTCTCTGTCTCTGAGCCAGAAACCCTGGGTTCGAGTCCCATGCCAGGACCTGATAGCCAAGGAAGGTGAGTTCATAACGTGGTCAAACGTGAGTATGTCAACCTGAAAATCCTTCCAAATATCAATGGCAGGCAGTAAGAGACGGAGAGACCCCTGGTCATCCAAGCTTAATGTGGAGTGGCAATCCTCAAGCTATAAGCCTCTGGCGATTCACTAATGATGCGACCATCAATTCACACGAGACGATTAGTAGAAGTGAACAGTGGTTTTAATAAGCTAGATCTGTGCCTGCCTGCGACTGCTCTGTACCGAGTGCCGCCTACAGGCTGCAGGTTTATATACCACCCCCGAGGGGGCGGAGCCACAGGCGGAGTCCACAGGAGCATCAACATAATACAATACAATACAGTGGTGAATTGCAGTAGCAATACGTTCACCACAACTAATGACCTGATCTGGAAATTACCTGCTATGTAAACAGTCAAAAGTCTGCCTTAGCACACCATTAGGTGCCAGAAGATAATTGGAATGGAGCCCGATCAAAATCAATTTGTAAAAGTCTCAGCGAGCCCTATGATGCTCATATTCCTGTTCCATTACCCTCCTGTGAATGGTCTCGCAACATTAGTATGATCTCTCCAATTTCAAATGTTGAATATTTTTATTCCTCCAGATGAATCATGGAAAGCAAAAATAAAATAATGTATTCTGTTTCAGGACTGAGTTTTGCACAAACATTACAAGGCCCTTCACAATGAAGGTTAGAGTCTAAAGGGTTATGGCTCTAAAATGCCCTGCATGTTTTGTAATCTCAAAGGATGATGTCAAGATGCTTTTATTATGAAACGCGTGGGAGGAAGAACTAAGTTTACTCAGTTCATTGAAGATCTATTGGGCAGTTAACTGGAAGGCTGCCCATCATGCCATTGCTCAGGAGAGAGGTATATTTCAGAATAATCTTTCCTCAGGATTTTCACAGGCCCCCCAGAACCTCAGTAAAGTTTTCCGCTCAAGTTTTAGATGGAGGAGACATCATCTGATATTTATATTTTGGCATGTTCCCAATGTCAATAGTTCTGTGACTATTAAGTGTCTCAAAACATTCTGTTCATAACTTATATTCCATAAATTTTATTCAGAAAGTACAACTGTTTAAATAAGTCCAAATATTTAATCTTTGGCCCTCCATTTGCCGGAACATTTCTGCAGATAATGATTTGCTCAACAGCATGCTGCCACCTCCACTTTTGATGCCCAAGTCCCCAGTAAAACCATTACTTTCCCTTATCTTGGTCATTCCTCTGTTACGGTCTTCATCTTTGTACAAGGGACACAGGCTTGAAAGGACATCGTAGACAATTGGTTTAGCCATCCACCGTCAGATTTGGTTGGACCACATGAAGCACAATCAGATCCTGTGTCTACTAAAACTGCTCACTATTCCAGGATCATCCTGGAACACGTAGATAACCCCAGCTTCCTATCCCTATTGCAAACCCTTCTAAAATCCCTCTCCCGTGTCTCCTCCACCCTCACCTCCAAAAGTAAACATGAGGAGCTCATACCTTTCTCTGTAACTGAGAATATCTGATCAGATGCAACGATAAGGATTATTATTATAATCTTTCTACTGCTCTCTTCCCTTTAACTAGTTGAGCAGGTCGAACTTCCTCTCGAGATTCCCTATGACCTTGTCCTGAAATAGCATATTTCCCTATTTTCACTTCATCTCCACTCATGGCTTCTCTGAGCTAATTTTTTCCATAATACCCTCCTCCTGCTCCCTCAACCCTATTCCCAATTGATTATTGACCACCTAATTTCCACTCATTGTCCCCATGTTGGCAAATGCGGTAACACAGTGGTTAGCACTGTCCTCATGCCTTCTCATTTTCAGTCCTTTACAAGAGAGGACAGTTTCTTCCGATCTTCTCTGTCCACCCCCTCATAATTTTAAACATCTCTATCAAACCTCATTTTAGCCTTCTTCACTCCAAGGAGGACAGTCCAACCTCTCCAACCTATCCTCATAACTGAAGTTTCTCATCCCTGAAACCATTCTTGTAAACCTTTGCTGTGCTCTCTCCAACGCGTTCACATCCTTCCTATAGTGTGGCAACTAGAACTGTACATAATATTCCAGCTGAGGCCCAAATAGTGTCTTGCATAACCTCCTTGCTCTTGTACTCTATGCCCCTATTAATAAAGCCCACTATACTATATACTTTATTAACTGCTCTCTCCACCAGTCCTGCCACCTTCAGTGATCTATGCACATTATACCCAGGTCCATCTGTTCCGATACCCTTTTAAGAATTTTACCCCTTATTTTATATTGTCACCCCATGTTCTTCCTACCAAAATGCACCACCTCACACTTCTCTGCATTGAACTTCATCTGCCACCGATCTGCCCACTCCACCAACTTGCCCCTGTCCTTCTTATTCCATGTGCAATAGAGTTTTGCACAAGTCTGTTGTGTGGCACCATTAAATACATAGGAAAGGTACGGGGCGCGATTCTCCGCTCCCCACGCTGCGTGGGAGAATCGCAGGAGGGCCCCCCGACTAATTTCATGACCCCCTGGTGCCACCTGCGATTCTCCCACCCCCCGCTCGGAAGAATCGCCGCTCGACGTTTTTCACGGCGACCGGCGATTCTCCGGCCCAGATGGTCCAAGCGGTCTGCCGTTCACGACCGTTTCACGACGGCGGCAGCCACACCTGGTCGCTGCCATCGTGAAATCACTGTGAGATGCCCGTTTTGGGGCTTGTAGGGGGCCTGGTGGGGAATGAGCACCACGACTGTGCTCGGGAAGGGACAGGCCCGCGATCGGTGCTCACCGATCATTGGGCCGGCGTCCCAATCGGACGCACTATTTCCCCTCCGCCGCCCCGCAAGATCAGGCCACCACGGCTTGGGGGGCGGCTGAGGGGAAGACGGGCACCACGCATGCGCGGGTTCGAACTCTCAGCCTTCGTGACGTCAGCTGCGCATGCGCGGGTTGGAGCCGGCCAACCTGCGCATGCGCGGCTGACGTCACATAAGCGCTGCCGTCGCGTCGCTCCTCGCCCCGCCGGGAGGGGAGAACAGGGGGCGAGGAATGACCTCCGAGGCCGTCGTGAAACTCGGCCGAGTTCACGACGGCCCTCCCGATTTTTCCCAGGAGCGGAGAATCGCGCCCACGGTCTTTTAAAATGCTTCCAAAACAGCATTGCAAAGTGGGGTCATGTCCTCTTGACATATCTGCTGAGCAAGAGGATTTACGCACTTGACTTCATGCTGGTGACAATAATATTCACTCAAACATACTGGCAATTGTATTGCAATTTTTACGTAACAGAACATCTTTAGGTGACACTTTTCACGGGAGTGATATCAGAATGTGCTTAGAAAGTGGGAGAGAGGTTAGTGGAGACTGATGGTCCGAAGTTGTGTTTATAATGGTTTTAGTGGAGTGCTCACACTGCTGGCTGCCAGTGGCCTCTCACAGCTGGTGATAATCCAGCAAACCTTCTGGATTTGTCAAGGCTACGCACAGCTAGCTGGAGGCAATAAAATAAATGTTAGGAATTAGTGGTTTAGCATCCATCTAAATTTAATGTAAACATGGTTAACAAAGTAGGTTTTTCATAGGGTTTTTGATGCTCATCCGAATCAGCACAAGCTCGATTGCCATGCAATTATATATTACTTTATTAACCTTACATTGAATTTATTTTCATTAATTTGGACAAGCTGATGTAAAATAAGCTTGACTTAGTGTCTCCATCACATTACACCAGAGCTTCCTGGGAGTTGGAAACAGAACAACAACATAAGCATGTCAGTTGAAAGAGAATGGTGATTTTTCCAATATCCGATCTCTCAGAGTGAGAAGGTTACTCACCAGATCCATCCATTTGGCTGTTTGCACAAAACTTTCACGGATGCTCCAATGATATATTCCTCCCCAGCACCCTACCACAATGAGGCTGCACAATGAAGGCACCAGCAGTTTAAAGAGGACAGCACAAATTTAGAGTTCCATATTGTACAAGCAGTTGAGGTTAAAATTGGGGCCCAGATTTTCAGTATTGTGGAGAGGCTACCTGTCAAGGTGAAAATCCCCGAAATGACTGGAAATTCCAAGTCCCAACCCCAAACACAACATTTCCTATTTTTGCGAGTATGGGATGAGAGTCAGACCAGGGTTCACGTATGAGTGGTTTTCAGAGGCAGTTGACCATTTAAATCAGCATCTGCTTCCACTGAAGTGGGGCTTTGGTAGATCAGGAGTGTTAAATCTGACATGTGCACATTGGACAAGGTATGAGGACATCTGAACTTGGTGGATTAATTTTGATGGACAGGGTACATCTTTGGACAGGTAAGGTATCTCATTGGATATGGTCCTGGGACCACATTGGAGAAGCAGTGTACCCACTTGGATATGTTCCTAGGACCCCTTTGGAAGAGCTAAGACACCCCTTGTAAGAGGTAAGATACCCTTGGGAGAGATAAACGCACCCTCTGGGGGAGGTAAGGCACCCTTTGGGATTGTTAAAATTGAACACTGTGTGCGTAAAAGGTGCATTAACTCATTGAAACTGTTGAAGCTGTCTAGGAACTGCCAAAGCTGTCAAGGAACTGTCATGGATACAAGATGAATTGGTATGGAGGGTGATGCCTTTTTTACCTGCTATAAATATGGCAGTCAGTAAGGCTGCCCTTCCTTTGTCTAGATATTGATACTATATTGCTTTCAGAGTTGCCAGGTATCAAATGATACCACCGGGTATTGATAAAAGAGCCAAACAACCAGTTAGTTAGTTCAAGATCAATTGTACTTTATTTACACGCAAGATTAACTTACGCATGCAACATAAACATTACTAGTTAAACTACACCTAACAACTATGACAACCTGTACTTAACTTCAGGCACCCGGCTTAGGTCAGAGGAACAGTGGCCTTTGTTCGAATCTGGATCTACTGGGTCAGGAGAAGTAACTGCTGCTCAGCTGGGCTCATCTTTCTGGTAGCGAGCGTTGAACTTGAACTTGCTTCTGGCCGTGGTGCTGCGATTGGAGATGGACGTTGCTGGAGCGCCAGGTCCAAAAGAGATCGAACACATGGCAGTATCTCTCTTTATCCTTGGGGAGTTTCATGTTCTTTTGGGCAGTCCTTAGGTTTGGACCCAATTAATTGGGCAGCTCTCGATCGCTGCCTTTTATCTGAACCAATAAAGGGGCTGGTGCCTTGATGGCTGGGTGTGTCCTAAGCGGTCATTGACCCTGTTGTTTATGCTTCCTGAGTAAAGGGAGTGGTGCCAAAATGTCTGGGCTTGTATCGGTTACCTGAGTATCAATCCTTTGTCTTACGGAGATGGGCCATTAAAATGCTAATCGGTTGGGGGTTTTGATGCTGTCTGGATTCTCTTCTCACAAATATACATTCAGGCTCTGTGCCTGCCTGAATCTTACATTGTCCACATTTCCCTTCAGGCTTTGCGAACGTCCATGTTTCTTGTTGTAAGTGGCCTTCCCAGGTGGCTACAAGGGGGGAGGGCACAATATGTTGAGTGAAAGGAAAGGATTGGCATGAGTTGGCACTAAGTTGGCGTAGGGGCTATAAAGGGCAATTGGAGGTAGGGGATATGAAAGGCCATGGGAGGTGGCTAACATTAGATGGGTTGGAATGGAGGTATGCACGACCTTGGGTTTGGGTGGGGGAATAAGGTGGCATTGTTGGACTGGATGGGACACGGAGAAAATGGTGAGGGGATTGAGGAGTGAGAACTGAAGGGCTGTTTTTGTCTTAATGTTTTTCTAAATAACAGGCTTCTGCCCAGCCTGCCTCCACTGCCCGCAGCCTCTACACTTGTCCCAGGTGGCAGGCCTATCTTCCAATCTGGCCTGCACCTCCAGAGCCAAATTCCCAACTGTGGGTGGCCATTTTTAAAAGTTGAGTTTGCAGAGCTGGGAATTCTCCCATCTCCATACACCCAACCCAGGAACAAAATCTGGGCCTGAGTGTCTAATCGAGTAATGGATGAATTGTTGGCTAGTGTAGGCTTGAGAGATGAACAGACACTTCCAACACTGATGAAGGTTCAACTCAATTTTATTAACTAACTTCTAACTAACTAACACACGATGACTGTGGGTCTAAATTATGCTAACTTAAACTAGAGACCTAAGCCTTGTCTGAACCAGTTGATTCTCTCAGCACGTGTTGTGAGTCTGTGCTGGGCTGGATGAGTTCTTGTTACACCCAGAGGCAGCACCCAGAATGAGCGGGAACCGTGGTGCCCTCTGCCTTTATAGTGTGCGTATTCTAACTGGTGATTGGCTGCGGTGTTTGTACATGTTGATTGGTCCCTGTGTGTGTGTCTGCACCATGATATACTGGTATATATTATGGAGAGGGTGTCAGAAGTACACTTTGTTTTACAGGGAATAATATGAGTTCAGCTGCAGCCAACAAATGATTTGAAAACTGTCCACTTTTGGCACTTCAGGGCTCCCTACCCTCCGGACAACAATGTAACCCTGGGTAGAGTTGTGGGCAAGATTATGTTAGATCTACAACATCCAGACAACATGACAGCAAATGCAAAAATGATTCACTAAATTCAGGGAATTGATCAAATGAAGACAAACTCACATTTCCTACACCAAGTAGATGGGCAAAGCATAATTTCCATGTGCCTTCTTAATCTATTTAACATTGGCCTGGAAATCCGATTGTCCTCATACGCAAGGATATTTGCACCTGAATGGTGAGACCTGAGGCAACCCTGAGATTGGGAATCCGGGGGCGATTCTCCGAGTCCCGCGCCGGGCCGGAGAATTGCCGCAACCGTGCCACGACGCCCCAACACAAGGGCGCGATTCTCCGAGGTGCGGAGAATCGGCGCCATTTGTGCTGGCGCGTATGGTGCAGGGTCAGCAGCGGGCTGCTGGAATCGGCGGGGCCGCCGATTCTCCGGTCCAAATGGGCCGAGCGATCGCGCCGATATGACAGAGTGCCGCCGGCGCTGTTCACCCCTGATCGCTGCCGGGAGGAACTCTGCAGGAACAGTTGGGGGGGGGGGTCCTCCAATGGGGTCTGGCATGCGATCGTGGCCCACAGATCGGTGGGCCGGCCTCTCCCCTGTCAGGCCTACTTTATGGAGCGGCCGGCCCCTGAACACCGACCCCATGTTGGTCAGGGCCGGCGCGCTAAAGAAGTCCCCCGCGCATGCGCAGGTTGGTGCGGCGCCCATTTGGTGCAGTGAAAGGAGGCTAGGGCGGTGTGAACCACTCCAGTGCCGTGCTGGCCCAGCATCGGTCGTGCCAGGGCCCAGTTCGCGCTGTCATGAAACGCAATGGCGTTCACGGTGGCGCGAACATTTGGGCTCCATATCAGAGAATTGCCCCCTTGTTCTCATTCTTTTCAAGTCAGTGAGCTGTCAAGGCTGTTAAGGAACTGTCAAAGGATAATAGGTGAATCGGCACGGAAAGGGCAAGGGATGATGTTAAGTCTGCGACTAAGGTCCTG
The DNA here is from genome assembly GCF_902713615.1 of Scyliorhinus canicula. Lineage (NCBI taxonomy): Eukaryota > Metazoa > Chordata > Chondrichthyes > Carcharhiniformes > Scyliorhinidae > Scyliorhinus > Scyliorhinus canicula. The sequence continues at coordinate 263,651,880 of NC_052146.1, forward strand.
AACTTAAAGAAAGCTAACTTTGATGGTATGAGACTTGCATTGGCTAGGCCAAGCTGGCAAAGGATACTTAAGAGATAGGCGGTGAATAGGCAATGGCAGAAGGATGAGCTTCAACAATTGTACATCCCTGTCTGGCACAAGAGTAAGAAGTGGAAGGTATCTCCACTATGGCTGACAAGGGAAAACAGGGATAGTGTTAAAGCCAAAGAGAAGGCATAAAAATTGGCCAGAAAAAGTAGAAAGCCTGAGGGCTGGGAGAAATTAAAAATTCAACAGAGGAGAACAAAGGGTTTAATTCGGAAGGGGAAAATAGAATACGAGAGTAAGCTTGCAGAAAACATAAAAACTGACTGCAAAAGCTTCTATAGATATTCTATAGGGCGGCACAGTAGCACAGTGGTTAGCACGGTTGCGTCACAGCTTCAGGGTCCCAGGTTCAATTCCTGGCTTGGGTCACTGTCTGTGCGGAGTCTGCACGTTCTCCCCGTGTCTACGTGGGTTTCCTCCGGGTGCTCCGGTTTCCTCCCACAAATCCAGAAAGACGCGCTGTTAGGTAATTTGGACATTCTGAATTCTCCCTCTGTGTACCTGAACAGGCGTCGGTATGTGGCGGCTAGTGGCTTTTCACAGTAACTTCATTGCAGCGTTAATGTAAGCCTACTTGTGACAATAGATATTATTATTATATGTGAAGAGAAAAAGACTGGAGAAGACAAATAGTTATAGTTAGAATCAGGTGAATTCATAATGGACAACAAAGAGATGGGAGACCAGTTGAACAAATACTTTGGATTTGTCTTCACTAAGCAGAACACAAATAACCTTCCGGAAATACTGGGGGACAGAGGGTCGAGCATGAAGGAGTAACTGAAGGAAGTCCTTATTAGTCAGGAAATTATATTGGGGAAATTGATGGGATTAAAACCCGATAAGTCCCAGAGCACTTAAGGAAGTGGCTCTAGAAATAGTGGACGCATTGTATCATCTTTCAACATTCTATGGACACTGGAATAGTTCCAATGGATTGGAGGGTAGCTAATGTAACCTCAATTTCTAAAAAAAGGAGTGAGAGAGAAAACAAGGAATTATAAAACGGTTAGTCTGACATCGGTGGTGGAGAAAATGCTGGAGTAAATTATTAAGGATGAAATAACTGAGCATTTGGAAAGAGGGGACAGGATTGGTCTAAGTCAGCACGGATTCACTAAAGGGAAATCATGCTTGATAAATCTTGTGGAATTTTTTGAGGATGTGACTAGTAGAGTGGACAAGGGTGAACCAGTGGATGTTATGTCTGGACTTTCCAAACGCTTTTGACAAGGTCCCACACAAGAGATTAGTGAGCAAAACTAAAGCTCATGGTATTGGGGGTAATATATTGACGTGGAACTGGTTGGCAAACAGGAAGCAGAGAGTGGGATTGAACGGGTCCTTTTCAGAGTGGCAGGCAGTGACTAGTGGGGCACCGCAGGGTTCAGTGCTGGGACCCTGTGAGGAGGATGCAAAGAGGCTGCAGGACGACTTGGACAGGCTGGCTGAGTGAGCAAATACTTGGAAGATGCAATATAATGTGGGTAAAAGTGAGGTTATGCACTCTGGCGGCAAAAACAGGAAGGCAGATTATGATCTGAATGGTGGCAGTTTAGGAAAAGGGGAAGTGTAACGAGACCTGGGTGTCATAGTGGAACAGTCGCTGAAAATTGCCGTGCAGGTACAGCAGGCGGTGAGGAAAGCTAATGGTATGCTGACCTTCATAGCGAGAGTATTTGAGTATAGGAGCTGGGATGTCTTGCTGCAGCTATACTAGGCCTTGGTGAGGCCACACCTTGAGTATTGTGTGCAATTTTGGTCTCCTAGTTTGAGGAAGGACATCCTTGCTATTGAGGGTGTCCAGCGAAGGTTCACCAGACTAATTCCTGGGATGGCTGACCTATGAAGAAAGACTGGATCGAATGGGATTGTACTCCCTGGAGTTTAGAAGAATGAGAGGGGATCTCATAGAAACATATAAAATCCTGATGGGACTGGACAGGCTAGATGCAGGAAGAATGTTCCTGATGTTGGGGACGTCCCAAACTAGGGGTCACAGCCTACGAATAAGGGGTAAGCCATTCAGGATCAAGATGAGGAAGAACTTCTTCTCTCAGAGAGTTGGGAACTTGTGGAATTCTATACCATAGAATCAGAGAGTCATAGAATTAACGTGCAGAAAGAGGCTATTCGGCCCATCGAGTGTGCACCGGCCCTTGGAAAGAGCACCCTATTTAAGGCCACACCTCCACCATATCCCCATAATCCAGTAACCCCACCCAGCCTGAGAAGGATACGGACCCCGGAAGTGTAGAAGATTTTAGTTTAGACGGGCAGCATGGTCGGCGCAGGCTTGGAGGGCTGAACGGCCTGTTAATGTGCTTCACTTTTCTTTTTCTTTGTTCTTTGTTCTTTTGGACACTAAGGGCAATTTATCATGGCCAATCCACCGAGCCTGCACATCTTTAGACTGTGGGAGGAAACCGGAGCACCCGGAGGAAACCCATGCAGACACGGGGAGAACGTGCAAACCCGAGGCCAAAAATGAACTCAGGGGCCTGTATCTGTGAGGCAGCAGTGCTAACCACTGTGCCATCCTCGAAAGCTGATCACAAAAAGCTATTGGAGCCAATTCATTGGATATATTCAAGGGCAGCTGGATGTAGCCCTTGTGGCTTAAGGGATCAAGGGGTATGGAGAGAAAGTCGGAGTGGGATACTGAATTTGCATGATCAACCATGATCACATTGAATGGTGGTGCAGGCTCAAAGGGCTGAATGGCCTACTCCTGTACCTATTTTCTTTGTTTCTATGGGTAAAGGGAATATGAAGGGCTATGGGGGTGGGTAGAAGGAGGTCTCTCGATTGAAGCACTGTACAGGGTGAGCTCCACCTCCACATGTGCAGGGTGGAGCCTAACGCAGCTAAAGGTAGTGCACAGTGCACACTTGACCAGAACATGCATGAGCATATTCTTCCCGGATGTGGACGATGAATGTGAACGGTGCCAGGGAGGCCCGGCCAACCACACCCACATGTTCTGGCCTTGCCCCAAACTTGTCAGGCACTGGACCGTCTTTTTCAAGGCCATGTCCAAGGTTGTGGGTGTGGTAAACCACAGTTAGTGTATCATATGTATTGTGGTACACTGTTACTGTACTACATGTATTGTGGTAAACCACTGCCCAATGGCTCCGCCTGTGGCTCCTCCCCTCGGTCTCGGTATAAAGATGGCTGACCTCCGGCCCTGCCCCAATTCGCGATCAGTGGCCAGGAGGCTTCCTGTTTAGCTTATTAAAGCCACAGTTTCGTTCACTACTCATCTTGTGTTAATTGATGGCACATCAATTTAATAAGCTAAACTTTTAAGATTAATTCATCACTCAAGCCTGATCGCCTGGAGCTGGACCCACAAGCAGCTGATGCCACTGGGACATTCGAGCACTGGCTAAGCTGCTTCGAAGCTTACCTTGGATCCTCCACCGACGACGTCACTGACCTCCGAAAGCTTCAAATACTCAATGCACGGGTGAGCCCGCAAGTTTTCCTTCTTATCAGAGACACACCCTCGTATACGGAGGTGATAATGCTCCTGAAAGGACAGTACGTAAAGGCAGTAAACAAGGTGTACGCCAGGGACCTCCTTGCCACAAGGCGCCAACGCCCCGGAGAATCACAAGCCGAATTCCTGCCTACCTTGCGAGCACTTGGCCGGAACTGTGCTTGCCAGGTGGTATCAGCTGTCCAACACACGGAGCTGCTGATCAGGGGCGCCTATGTTACGGGCATTAAATCCAATTACATCCGCTAGCGCTTGCTAGAAGGGGGTACACTCGGCCTCCCAGAGACAGTGCAGCAACGAACTCGCTGGAAGTGGCTTTCCAGAACATGGAGGCCAACACCTACGACCACGCGGCACCCTCGTAGACGTCGTGGGCGCCGCCATCACCCGACTCGAGTGCGGCTCAAGCCTGTGCCACGCAGCAGCCCGCCAACTCCGGAAGCCCGAAATTATACTTTTGCGGCCAGGGTAAGCAGCCCAGATAATGTTGCCCTGCACGGAACGCGATTTGCAGCGGGTGTGGGAGGAAGGGCCAATTCGCCAAAGTCTGCCAGGCCCGACCTGTCCCTAAAGTTCCTAGGCCCAGCAGCGCTGCCTGTTGCCTGTCGGGACCGCCCCCATCTGCCGCGCCACCCGCCATGTGCGACCTGTGGGTGCCGCCATCTTCGCTGCCACCCGCCATGTGCGACCGGTGGGGGCCGCCATCTTCGCCGCCATCTTTTATTCCACCCGCCACACACGATCCATTGGGGCTGCCATTTTGGAACCACTCTCCGCCTCCCGGGGCCCCTGCTCACCCGGTCGTACGCGGGCCACCGCTATCGCTTTGGGGGCAGCACGGTAGCATGGTGGTTAGCATCAATGCTTCACAGCTCCAGGGTCCCAGGTTCGATTCCCGGCTGGGTCACTGGCTGTGTGGAGTCTGCACGTCCTCCCCGTGTGTGCGTGGGGTTTCCTCCGGGTGCTCCGGTTTCCTCCCACAGTCCAAAGATGTGCGGGTTAGGTGGATTGGCCATGCTAAATTGCCCGTAGTGTCCTAAAAAGTAAGGTTAAAGGGGGGGTTGTTGGGTTACGGGTATAGGGTGGATACGTGGGTTTGAGTAGGGTGATCATTGCTCGGCACAATATCGAGGGCCGAAGGGCCTGTTCTGTGCTGTACTGTTCTATGTTCTATGTTCAATCTCCAACCGGCCCAACAACCACCTTCCGAAGCTCGCCTCCATCACACTCGGCCACTCTCGACCTCATCACCTCACAAAATCCACGATGACCGTCCAGATCAACGGGCACGAGATGGCCTGCCTCTTCGACTCCGGGAGCACGGACAGCTTTATCCACCCAGATACAGTGAGGTGCTGCTCCCTCCCAATTTTACCCGCGACCCAGAAAATCTCCCTGGCTTCCGGATCACATTCCGTAGAAATCGGGGGTGCTGTGTCGCGACCCCTTCGGTACAGGGCGTAGAGTACACTAACTTTGAGCTCGACGTCCTCCCCCATTCTCTGTGCTGCCCTATTACTGGGGCTCGACTTTCAGTGCCACCTCCAAAGCCTAACCTGAAAGTTCGGTGGACCCCTGCCTCCCCTCACCGTCTGTAGCCTTGTGACCCTTAAGGTCACCCCACCCTCGCTCTTCGCTATCCTCACCCCGGACTGTAAGCCCGTCGCCACTCGGAGCAGACGATGCAGTGCGCGGGACAAGGCCTTTATCAGGTCGGAGGTCCAGCACTCCTACGAGAGGGGATCATTGAGACTAGTACTAGCCCCTGGAGAGCCCAAGTGTTGGTTGTCAAGACTAGGGAGAAGCACCAGATCATCATCGACCACAGTCAGACGATCAACCGATGCATACCCACTTGCCCGCATATCAGACATGGTCAATCAGATTGCACAGTATTGAGTCTTCTCCACAGTTGACTTGAAGTCCCCATACCACCAGCTCCCTATCCACCCGGAGGACCGCCAATACACTGCCTTCGAGGCAGATGACCGCCTCTACCACTTTCTCAGGGTCCCCTTCGGCGTCACCAATGGGGTCTCGGTCTTCCAGCGAGAAATGGACCGAATGATTGACTAGTACGGGCTGCAGGTCATGCTCCCGTACCTAGATAATGTCACCATCTGTGGCCATGACCAGCAGGACCATGATACAAACCTCCGGCATTTCCTCCACACCGCTAAGCTCCTTAACCTCACACTGACTAAGGATAAAAGCGTTTTCCGCACGACCCGCCTCGCCATCCTTGGCAGATATTGCCAAAGCCACGATGCGTGCTGTGGATGAGTCCATTCTGTTCCAGGCGGAAAGCGATGCATCGGACTTTGCCCTGGCCACTACCCTCAATCAGGTGGGCAGGTCCGTGGGTTTCTTCTCCCGTACCCTCCATGCCTCCGAAATTCGGCAACTCCTCCGTCGAAAAGGAAGCCCAAGCCATTATGGAAGCTGTACGACATTGGCGGCATTACCTGGCTGGCAGGCGATTCACTCTCCTCACTGACCAACGGTTGGTTGCCTTCATCTTTAATAATACACAGTGGGGCAAGATCAAGAACGACAAGATTTTGAGGCGGAGGATCGAACTCTCCACCGACAACTACGATATTTCTCGCTCCCGTCCTGGCTGACAGTACCATGGTCCGTCCTCCTCCGGAAGGATCCGAGGAGTCATAAATCAGATCCCCTCGTCGAGAATGTCCTGCTCCTCCATGCCAACCCACAATATGCCCACGTGGCACATCATGACGGGCGGGAGGACACAGTCTCCCTCCGGGATTTGGCACCTGCAGGTTCCCCAGCGACCATCACCACCTCCCTCAACCCTACACCGTCTCCTTCCACCACTACCCGGCTACTTCAAGATTTGGCACCCGCAGGCCAAACGGCGACCATCACCACCATCCCCGCCCCTACACCCTCCTCCTCCACCTCCACCAACTCAATTACTGGGCGAAGAAGAAGACAACACGCTCCCGGACGCGCAGGTCTCGACACCGGTGCACACATCACAGCCGGGACTGAGGCGATCACGGCGGAAGGTCAAATTCCCCAACAGACTCGACCTTTAAGTTCACTTCACCCCCGCTGGACTCTTTTTTTAACAGGAGGTGAATGTGGTAAACCACTGTTAGTGTATTATATGTACTGTGGTAAACTGTTACTGCACTACATGTATTGTGGTAAACCACTGCCCAATGGCTCCGCCTGTGGCTCCTCCCCTCGGTCTCGGTATAAAGATGGCTGACCTCTGGCCCTGTCCCAGTTCGGGATCAGTGGCCAGGAGGCTTCCTGTTTAGCTTATTAAAGCCACAGTTTTGTTCACTACTCATCTTGTGTTAATTGATGGCACATCAGTGGGGCTGAAGGTGGTGGTCTTCGGGGTATCAGAACAGACAGAACTCTTTACAGGGAGAGGGGAGGATTCCCTAGCCTTTGCCTCCCGGATCCTACCAGAGATTCCTGCTCAGCTGGAGATCAACAGCACCATCCAAGGCCGCAGACTGGCTGTCCGACCTGACAGAACCCCTCAAGTGAGAAAAAAATCAAATACACTATTGGAAGATCGGAAAAAGGGTTCCACAATACCTGGAAACTATTCACCAGCCTGTTCCAAGATCTGTTTGTGACCAGCAATCAATAAGGGAGGAGGGGGAGGGGAGAGGAAGGGAGGATCGAAACGGATGACGGAAGGAGAAAAGAAAGGGGGAGAGCTGTTAGAACACAAGGAAAGCAGGGCAGAGAAGCCAGAGAGGACAAAGTATGCCTAGTTGGCACCAAACATACCCCTGATATGTTTATTAACACTATATGATTGTGGCAATCGAGCACCGGGGACCCAGAATTAGGAGACCCATATCTGCATAAAGGCCGGGATTCTCCGAAAATGGGGCTATGTCCCATACTTCCGGCTGCGGGTCCGCGAATGCATGCGGCAGCCGGCCGCGGTACACGCATGTGCAGGGTGACCGGCCGCGGGTCCAGGCATGCACGCAGTGGCCGGCCGTGGATCCGCGCATTTGCGCGCCAGCCATTCTCATGCCGGCTGCCATGCAACATGGCAGAGCCACAAAGCGGGCCGGCGCGGTAAAAGATAGCCCCACTCCCCGGATTGCGCGCGCCTGCCAATCAGTAGCCCCTAATCGCGGGCCTTGCCTTCGTGGAGAACCCCCCCCCCCTCCCCAGCCCCCCCCCCCAGAGTCTGATCCCTCTGACCCCCCACCAGGAAAGCCAGCGCGGCCACGAGTCCAAGCTCCCGCCGGGTGGAACCATACGGGAACCACGCCGGCGGAACTTGGCAATCGCCGCGGGGGCCTCTTTCGACGGCCCCCGACTGGCGCCGCTTCGACCACCGCACGCGGCTGGCGGCGATTCTCCGGTCCGCAGATAATCGCGTCCCGGCGTCGGAGCCGATCGCGGGTCTGAGACGCCATTCGTCGCCCTCGTGCCGAGTGTGATTGCGGCGCGGGGAATCCTGGCTGTTATTTCTGTATGCATGCCTGTTTATTTTTAATTTTGTGTACCAATTTTATAGGTTCCCTTTATAGTTATGTGAAACCCCTTGGAATGCTGTCGTGAATTAATGTGAAACCAATAAAAATATATTTCAAGAAATGACTTTCAGCCACGGGGATGACACGACAATGCTTTAGGACTTTAGCAGTGTGGGTGTGGGAGGGTGGTTGAGGGAGGGTCTTAGGAGGAGACTTCTGACTATGTCAGTGCAAGGTCTTTTGCGTCACTTGGGTACTGCCCAGATGAAGAATATCTCGAGGGAGGAGAACAGCCTTTCACCTTTACCGGGAATTAAATGTCAAAATGCTGAATACAAAAGTTCTTGCACACAACTAACATTCACTTTACCAGACCTGTTCCCAAGAACTATAGACGTTATTTCATCTAAAAGTATACTCACACCTCATTAGTCTTACTTTGATTCAACAACTAAGGTAATTCAGAAATATGAACAAAACCCAGTTCAGTTATGAGTAGGAACATGCTCTGAGAAACATTAAGCATTCGCTTCAATTTACTCCAGATTTGCCTGACTGAGGAAAAGCAGGCAACACAACACATTTTCCTTCCCTTTATATCGATTTTTTAATGCCAACTTTAATAAAACAGGGTTCCGGCTCTCTGACTAACAGTGCTCCATTTTATATGTGGGCTCAAAAATTCCGAAAGGTTTCTGCATAACTGATAAACATGATTTGCAGCATTTCTTTCGAAGGGAAATAGTCCATACCTCCCACTTATGCCAGTTTTATGTTGAAATGTTGTAAAGTTCCTCTGCCATTTACTTCATTTCTTTAATACGTTTGCCAACACCCCCTCCTGTGACACAGATCAGTACCCATGAAAGCCACCAGCTTGCAAGTGAACGCTGGATTTTTGCAAGTAATTGCCGGTAGGGTTGGGAATGGCCACAATTTATAAATCACGGCCCCAGAAGGTAACTCTGCATCTGACAACTTTGGGATATGCTCCAATTTTCAAAGTGAGGAGGGGTGTGGGTGGAGGGATTCAGGAGCACCTTCACCTCCAACTAACAACCTGTTACCCTACTGGGGAGCTTGTTTACTCAGCCAGGTCAGGACACCATGGATTTTAATCTTGGAGGTGGGTAGCTAGTCAGGAAAAACCCTCAGCTTTGTGTGCCCACCCTGGAGAAAAGTGGCTCGGAACGCACAATTTTTATTGCAGGTAGGAGGGGCACAGGCTGTTGTCGGGCCAGCTGACCCCAGAAACTTTTCAGAGCGAGAAGCAGGATCGATTGAGGAGGTGGGCTGTTTATGACCCAGGTCCCTATATAAAGAGTCGCCCTGGACGTCAGTCCCTGTCACAGGAAGGAGGTTGTCAAGGGTTTGCAAGGCTACAGGGGAGGAGACTTCAGAAAGCTGTCACGTGAGTAAAAGTTGTAAACTTTGACCAATTGGTTATTAATGCTGTGAGAGATGGCACATCACGAGCCTTCCATCGGATATTTTAGATTCTGAAGTCTGCCTATTGCAAATGAGCAAGGAGCCATTCAATGTGGACAAAGATCCACCACAGCATACCCTGCCATGTGATGCCCGCATCTTGGCAGTAGCACATCGCAACACTGTACAGCAAGTGAAATAAATCTCGCCCTTCAGGCCTGTCCTCAGGACACCATATGCAGATCCTTAATGTCCTGTTACTTGCCCTTTTACCTGTCATATTTTCCAAGTGTGGGCACTTGAAAGAGCCTTTCTATAACCAGGACATCACCGCACTGTCTTCGCAGGCATTCTTGACTCCGCTTGTTATTCAAACAGAATCCTATTATCTCCAGAACACACCATGACATTCAGGGGTGCATACTGTCATGTGAGAGTACCTTGAAGAAATGGGGGTTTATAAAATAGCTGTAGTGGATGTACCTTTAAGAAATGGGTGTTTATCAGTGATGTCAGAGTGTGGGTGGAGCTGGGTTGTCTGTCTGCTTTTACTTTCACTTTGGGCTCCCAGCTACAGGGTTTGTTTAGTTTCATTTTGGATTTGGAGAAGCTGCAATCACAGCAGGATGTGTATGAATCTCTGCAAGCTTATGAATGTTCATTTGGTGATTTCAAAGTGGTAACTGTTCTCAGTAGTGAAGTTAAACCTGATGTATTTCTGTAAAAAGGGTTCTTTTTGGCTTATGGATGTTGCAAGGTAAGATTAAGAGTTACTTTAGAGAGTACTGTATTCTTTGGGGGATTTATTAGTGTTGATAGTTGCTAAGATGTTTACTGTAATAAAGTATTAACTGGTTTCATAAATAAACATTGTTTTAATTTAAAAGTACTGCAGATTTCTGTTGCATCACACCTGCAGAGTGGCCCGTGTGTTCCCCATAACCACAATATATTAAAAGTTGTGGGTCAGGTGAACTCCATGATACACTTTGGGACTCTCTAAACCCCGGCCCATAACAATACGTGTAAGCACAGTATACCCAGCCTTTGAACCCCCCAAATACATCAGTCTTGGCACAACTCGAAATTAAGATTCCAACAGGTGATTGCATGTGGGGCTTGAGTAGCGCTGCAGAAAGTGAGAATCCTTTTTCATCTATGTGCTTTATTCCTTGTCACAGTAGAATGCCTCAGAGGAGCAGCGTGTGTGTGTCTCATCGATTAAATGCACCCAGATTCTGCAACCAAGACCTGGATATCCTGGTGCAGGAAATCAAGTCCCTCTCACTGTACTTCGGTACATGTGACAATAAACCAATCCAATCCAAACTGGCTGTGTGGAGTTTACACATTCTCCCCATGTCTGGGTGGGTTTCGCCCCACAACCCAAAATGTGCTGAGTAGGTGGATCGGCCAAGCTAAATTGCCCCTTAATTGGAAAAAAATCTAAATTAAAAATCTTTAAATAAGTACATCAGAGCCACATGCAAATACTTTGTCAAGATTGCCGTTATAGGGCAGCACGGTGGCCTAGTGGTTAGCACAACCGCCACACGGCGCTGAGGTCCCAGGTTCGATCCCGGCTCTGGGTCACTGTCCGTGTGGAGTTTGCACATTCTCCCCGTGTCTACATGGGTTTCGCCCCCACAACCCAAAAATGTGCAGAGTAGGTGGATTGGCCATGCTAAATTGCCCCTTAATTGGAAAAAATAATTGGGTAATCTAAATTTATTTTAAAAAATTTAAAAAAGATTGCCATTACAAGTCAAGCATGAATCTGAAGAACATTTAACCAACATCCTGTATTTCTCAATCATGGGTAATGCACCTGTGATCTCATCTCAACTTCAGAGACGCACAAGAATGGATCCAGTGATGGGGAAGGTGATGGATTTGGTCCAAAAAGGAATGCTGTCAAATCCATACCACGAGCCCTGCATCACACAAGGTCTTGAGCTGACAGCGCAGAACGGAGTTCAATTATGGGGAATCCATGTGATTATTCCTCCGTGCTGGAGTAGTAAAGTCATTGGTCAACTAGATGAGTGATGTCCTGGTGTGGTGAGGATGAAGGTACTGGCAAGGCGTTATTTTCAGTGGCCAGGATTAGATGCTCAAAGTGGGGCAATGTCAATCCTGTGCATCTTGGATCGGAGAATCCCGGCCATAAGGTTCGATGGGCTATTTGGAAGAAGAGCAAGGGAATTGTTCCTGGTGACGTGACCGAGATTCTTCCTTCCCTCAATCAACATTACAAATGGATCTCGGGTTATTATCACCTTGCTCTTTGTAGAAGTTTCCTTTATGCAGGTTGGTTGCCACATTTCCTACATTACAACATGAATACAATCCAAAAGTAACTCATTGGCTGTAAAGACAAGCATGTGGTCATGATTGGTGCTATGCGAATTGAATTATTTTTTTCTCAGTAGACAATGAGCGTCAGCAGTATTTTTGATCATGGGGAATCACAGGTCAGCCAATCCAACCTGACAAATTTCAGGTGGCGGGGTGTCCCACCTAGCGACCCAAAGAGACAAAGAGGCACCAATCACAGCATCCCAAGGCCATTTAACGCTCCATGCAGTGTTAATTGGCTGGAGATTAGATTCTGACCCCTCACGCAGAAGGACATCCCACCTCAGAGAGCCATCAGACAATCTGATTGGGTGGCAATTCAGTAGTCCCAGCAGCACCATTAGCAGCAATGGCCAGGATTGGGACGATGCTCCATCCCAAATTGTAAGGCTGGGATTTTCCAGCCCTGGAATGGCAGAACCTACTGAGGGACACTCTGCAGCCCAGCCGTGACTTTCAGTGGGACCAGACAATCGTGGTGGTGGGCGGGTCAGAAAATCCCACCGTAAGTCTTGGAGTCCAGGACCAGGTAAGTGCAGGTGCTCTCATGGTAGGAACGGAAATAAGACCTGGGGCTGAGGGAGAGAGGGGCATGGGGGTCTTGATGTATAGGTCTTAGTAGAGGGGAAGTGGAGCATAATGGGGGACTGATATTGGGGGTGGAGTGTTTGCTGTGAAAACAGGGCTCACGGGGTAGGTATTCCTCCACCCAGCCTTTCCCACCTCAGGATCGAATCGGGTTTTAACCAACATCCTCAAACTCTTTCTGCCAGCCTCAATTGGGGCATGGGAAGTCCACCCTCAAACCCAGCCCTGTTGACCCTGCAAAGTCTTCCTTCCTAACATCTGGGGTTTGTGCCAAAATTGGGCAAGCTGTCTCACAGAGTATTCAAGCAACAGACTGACAGAGTCATACTCACAGAATCATACCTTGCAGACATTGTACCAGACGCAATAATCACCATTCCTGCTTAAGCCCTGTCCCAGCAGGAGATGATCCATCTTGGCCTCCTCCAGAGATTCCCAGCATCGCAGATTCGCTCCTGGATTCAATTCACTCCACGAGATATCAAGGAACGGCTGAAGGCACTGCACACTGCAATGGCTATGAGCCCTGACAATATTCCAGCAATAGCACTAAAGACTTGTGCTCCAGAACTTGCCGTACCCCTAGCCAGGTTTATCCAGTATAGCTACAACACTGGCATCGACCCAGAATAAGCAGGACAAATCTAACCCAGCCAATTACTGCCCCATCAGTCTACTATCAAACATCATAAAATGATGGACGGGGTCATCAACAGTGCAATCAAGTGACAGTTTCTTAGCAATAACCAGCTCACTGATGCCCAGTTTGGGTTCCACCAGGGCCACTCAGCTGTTGACCTCATTACAACCTTGGTTCAAACATGGACAAAAGAGCTAAACTCCAGACGTGAGATGAGAGTGATTGCCCTTGATATCTAGGCCACATTTGACTGATTATGGGATCAAGGAACCCTAGTAAAACTGGAGTTAATGGAAATTGGAGGAAAACACTCTACTGGTTGGTGTCATACCTGGCACAAAGTTGTTGTTAGGGTCAATCAGCTCAGTCCCAGGACATCACTGCACAAGTTCATCAGGAGAGTGTCCTAGGCTCAACTATCTTCAGCTGCTTCATCAACGACCTTCCTTCCATAAGACCAGAAGTGGTATATCTACTGATGCCTGCACAATATTTAGCATCAATCACAACTTCCCAGAATAATGAAGCAGTCCATGTCCAAATGCAGCAAGATCTGGACAATATCCAGTCTTGGGCTGACAAGTGGCAAGTAACATTCGCGCCACATAAGTGCCAGAGAATGATCATCTTCAGCAAGAGAGAATCTGAACATTGCCCCTTGGCATTCAATGGCATTAGCATCATTGAACCCCCACTATCAAAATCCTGGAGTTACTATTGACCAGAAACTGATCTGGACTAGCTATATTAATACTGTGGCTACCAGGGCAGGTCAAAGGCTAGGAATCCTCAAGCGAGTAACTCACCTCCTGACTCACCAAAGCCTGTCCACAATCTACAAGGCACAAGTCATGAGTGTAATGGAATACTCTCCACTTGCCTGGATGAGTGCAGCTTCAACAACACTCAAGAAGCTCAACACCATCCAAGACAAAGCAGCCTGCTTGATTGGCAGCCCTTCCACAAACACTCCCTCCATCAATGGTAAATAGTGGCAACATCTACAGGATGCATCTTCTAATGAATCCACCAAGGCTCCTTAGATAGCACCTTACAAACCCACGACCACTACCATTGAGATGGACAAGGGCAGCAGATACATGGGAACCCCCACCGCCTAAAAGCTTCCTTCCAAGCCATTCACCATCCTGACTTGGAAATATATCACCAATCCTTCACTGTCACTGGGCCAAATTCCTGGATTCCCTCCTTAACAGCACTGTGGGTATACCTACATCACACGGACTGCCGTGTTTCAAGAAGGCAGCTCACCACCACCTTCTTCAGGGCAATTAGGGATGGGCAATGAAGGCTGGCCTTGCCAGCAAAACCCATGAATGAATAAAAAGAAGTAAAGAAAATTAAATGATAAATTGTGTTATTACGCGACCCATTTCTTATGTACCTTCACTTGCATAAAGTGTTTTTCAATTCAGGCTTACTGTTCTGCATGACATAGTTAACAATAAAATCTAAAGACCCAATTTAGTTAAGATAAATTATCCAATATGCTTATTTTTGGAGTAGAACTGCCAACCATGCCAAACATTAACAATCAGAAGCTAGTGATGGTCATAGGAAAACATGGAATGTGGAAAGAGTAATCAACCCTCAAGTCTACTTATTGCACCTTACAATGGGGGGAACTATTAAGAGACAGAGAGCACATAGGGGATTCATTTTGTAAATAAATAATCCATTTTATTTTGAGTCATTTTTAAAATACATTGAGAGTACCCAGTTTGTTTTGTTCCAATTAAGGGGCAATTTAGTGTGGCCAATCTACCTAACCTGCACATCTTTGGGTTGTGGGGGTGAGACCCACGCAGCCACGAGGAGAATGTGCAAACTCCACATGAACAGTGACCCGGGACTGGGATCGAACCGGGTCCTCAGTTCAGTGAGGCAGCAGTGCTAACCACTGCACCATCATGCCGTCTCCTTAGTTTAAGTCTTGAAGGTTAGAAGTTTGGGGAACTTTGCCGATGGTGGCAGTGTGTGCAAAAGTCACAGAAAATTTATTCTCCCACTGATTATCTTTCATCCCGAACTTTCTCATAATTTATGCACGTTCAGAGACTCGTTCTATAATATACCCAGAAGCAGAATCTATCCTTTACTTCAAACCTGAACAATGTTGCTTCTGCTGGTCTCTGGGACTAAGTTGATATGTGTTTAGATAACATGAAATTTCATGCCAAAAAAATGAATCGCAGAGTTTATAAAGGTCATTGACATGAAATGAAATTAAATGAAAATCGCTTATTGTCACGAATAGGCTTCAATGAAGTTACTATGAAAATGAAGTAATATAGGTAGAAAGATACACAATGGAAAGACTGTAACATTGTGTGAGAAGGAGGAGGAGAAGGGGGGAAGAGGGAAACAAATTTTGAAAGTTGCTTTTTTAAATTTATTCATGGGATGTGGCAATCACTGGCCAGGCCACCATTTATTGTCCATCCCTAATTGCCCTTGAGAAGGTGGTGGTGAGCTGTCTTCTTGAACTGCAGCAGTCCATGTAGTGTAGGTACACCCACTGTGCTGTTAGGGAGGGAGTTCCAGAACTTTGACCCAGTGACAGTGAAGGGACATTTTAAAGTCAGGATATTGTGTGACTTGGAGGGGAACTTACAGGTGGTGGCACTCCCATGCGCCTGCTGTCCTTGTTCTTCTATGATGTGGCGATGCTGGCGTTGGACTGGGGTGAGCACAGTAAGAAGCCTTACAACACCAGGTTAAAGTCCAACAGGTTTGTTTCGGATCACTAGCTTTCGGAGCACTGCTCCTCCATTAGATGATCAAAGTGGGGCAATGTCAATCTTGTGCAACTCGGATCGGAGAATCCCGGCCATAAGGTCTGATGGGCTATTTGGAAGAAGAGCAAGGGAATTGTTCCTGGTAACGTGACCAAGATTCTTCCCTCAATCAACATTACAAATGGATCTCTAGTTATTATCACCTTACTCTTTGTAGACACTTCCTTTGTGCAGGTTGGCTGCCACATTTCCTACATTACAACATGAATACAATTCAAAAATAACTCATTGGCTGTAAAGGACTGTGCGACGGCAGGTGGTCATGAAAGGTACTATGTAAATGCAATTATTTTTTGGTCCTGAGGAGGAACCATTTGGACTATTTCACCTGAGGAAGGAGCTGTGCTTCGAAAGCTAGTGATTTGAAACAAACCTGTTGGACTTTAACCTGGTGTTGTAAGACTTCTTACCTTGTTCTTCTAGGCATTAGAAGTCGCAGGTTTGGATGTTGCTCTGGCAAGTTGCTGCAGTGCATTTTGTAGACTGTAACAATGATAGTCTATACCAAGTTTTGTCGATGAATGTGTTCAATTAATCCTGAATTAACTTATACTTATAGGACCTTCTCTGTGTCTGGAACTCTCATTCCTCCTACATAGACAAGGATTGCAACTTCTTTCAATTACAAAACCTTATTAATAGTCCCTTTGTTGTCTAAGTACACATCCATCTTCATAACATTGCGTTCCATTCCAACCCAGAACCAGGCATTTCTTTGGGGTTTTTCCTGTTCCACTGCCGAATGTCTGGTGGAAACCCAGTTAATGGATCGAAGTGAGGTTTCCACCGAATTACATAGCGGAGTGAGGAAATTCCCAGTTTAAGTATTTCAACACCTCTTTCCAGGGGTCAATATTCCAGCAATTTGTTTTGCTGGAGTCCGCTCCATTTCTTTATGGGAAACATATTTCCCTAAAAATTTCGTTTTTAGAGATGTTGGTTGTCTTTGTTGTTGCAAAGCGGAAAGGTATGGAGGTCCCCACTATCTGGATTCTTGTAAAACACAATGAGAGGTTTATTAAGGGGATTGCTCAGACAACCAAGATGATGATTTGCTCAAAGCCCGCGCAAACACTCTGCTGACGTCACTACACATCCCATGATGCAGAACCAACAAGAATCTATTCCCAGCCACATAACATTCCTTCCTCTTTACTTAATTCCTGCAACAACAACGATTAGCATTTATAGAACAGATCCCCGATATGTTATTTCTATACATATATATATTTTTTAAATTTCGAGTACCCAATTCTTCTTTTTGTCCAATTAAGGAACAATTTAGCTTGGCCAATTCACCTACCCTGCGTATCTTTTTGGGTTGTGGGGGTGAGACCCAGGCAGACACGGGGAGAATGTGCAAACTCCATACTGATTTCTATACATATATACAATTCAATAAGACAGTCTCTGTGGTGGACATCAATTTCATTTTGGTAGAATTCGGCATTCTTGAACTTGGCTACATGTGACCTCAGAAGTGTTCTCATTCTGGTTAGTGGTGTAGTTCCGAGCTTAACGCACTCTCTCCCTGGTGGAATACTCACTTTTTACAGATTTGCTCCCTCCTAGCAATTTGTGCTTCTTGTTGCCGTTTGGCAAGGTGGAGTTCACAAATCAAACTGTGCCCGTATTTTCCTCTTAAACAACAACTGCAATGCCGGTGAATTTTGCATGGTAGCATGTATAGTGTTTCGATTAGATATTAGAAATTTGTTTACTCTTCCTGATAATGTCCCCTGGTCCTTCAATGCTTTGATAGAGTGCTTTAGTAATTGCATAAAACGTACAGCCAATCCATTCGTTGTTGGAGAATATGAAGCTGACCTGATATGGTGTATGCTGTTCCCTTTCACGTAATCCTCAAAAACATTGTTATCAGAATCCTAAATAACCCTCTTATGGACTGATCTGGGGCAGGATTCTCCGACCCCCCGCCGGGTCGGAGAATCGCCGGGGGTCGGCGTGAATCCCGCCCCCGCCGTCCTCCAGATTCTCTGCACCCCCAAAAATCGGCCCGGCATGAGTCACGCCACCCGCCTCGGAGAATGGCGGGGTCCGGCGTGACTCAATGGGCCCCGGGGCTGCCCGAATTCTCCGGCCTGCGATGGGTCAAAGTCCTGCCCGTCTTTTGTCAGTCCCGCCGGCGTAAATTGGAGTAGGTCCCTTACCGGCGGGACCTGGCGGCACGGGCGGCCTCCAGGGCTCTTGGGGGGGCATGGGGGATCTGGTCCCGGGAGGTGCCCCCATGGTGACCTGGCCCGCGATCAGGGCCCACCGATCCGCGGGTGGACCTGTGCCATGGGGGCATTCTATCCTTCCGCACCGGAGGCTGTACCGGTCCGCCATTCCCGATGCGGAAGCAAAGTCCTCTGTTCATGCACGTGGATGATGCCAGCACACACTGGCGCTCCCGTGCATGCACTAACTCGCGCCGGCCGGCGGAGGCCCTTTGGTGCCGGTTGGCGTGGCGCCAAGACCCTTTCCAACTGGCCGGCGGGGCGCAAACCACTCCAGGACGGGCCAAACCCCTGACGGTGCGGAGAATTCCGCACCTTTGGGGCGGCCCGACACCAGAGTGGTTCACGCCACTCCCTCCCGCCAGGACCCCTCGCCCCGCCAGGTAGGGGAGAATCCCGCCCCTGATCTCTTCACACATCTTCTCTACTGAGTAGTACTAGAAGCGCCTGTGTGCTTCACCCGATGCCTGTGTCTATGTATTTACATTGTGTATTTTATGTTTGTCCTCTGTATTTTCTTTTCCTGAATGGAACGATCTGTCTGAATTGTACGTTGAACAATACTTTTCACTGTACCCCAGTATACGTGACAATAAACCATCCAGTCCAACTCCTTTGAAATAAACTGCGTACCATTATCACTGACAATCTGCTCTAGTGTTCCAAATCTTGTGAATATTTGGTCTAGATTTTTAATGGTCTGCTCAATCATCGATGACTTCATTGTTGCAACTTCTGGCCATTTTGACTGCTCTTCCACAATCACCAAGAACATGTGACCCTCCAGTAGCCAGTATAATCAATGTGTATTCTCTGCCATGGCTGTGTCGCCTATTCCCAGAGATGTAATGGTTGTGATGGTGGACCGTTCATTAGTTTTGTGCAAGATTGGCATTGCCTAACTTTCTCCTCAATTTGAATGTCTAATCCTGGCCACCAAAAAAAACTGCGTGCCAATTCCTTCACCGTCACCGCACCAGGATGTCCCTTGTGTAATTGGTCAAGGACTCTTCTATACAAGCACAGAGGAATAATCACACAGATTCACAGATTCCCCATCATAGAACTCTATTCTGTACTGTCAACTTAAGTCTTCATGTAATGTCGGGCTTGAGGTCTGGATTTTTCCTATGAATGTCTGACAGTGTTCCTTTTTAGACCAAGTCCATCACCTTCCCCATCGGTTCTTGGATATGTTTGAACTTGAGACATAGTCACAGGTACACTATTCACAAGCAAGAAATACAAAAGGTAAAATTCATGAATGACTTGAAACGGTTACATTTCTCCTTAATTCTCCTGTTGTGGAAAGCTTCCAAATTCTCCAAGTGTTCCTGTGTACTTGAATCAGTGATGAATATATCATCAAAATCACATTGCACTTAGAATCTGATCCATGGATCTTTGAAAAAGAGGAGGTGCAGATGTTATTCCAAAAGGAGGTCTTCTATAATGAAACAGACCTTTGTGCATCACTATGGTGAATAATGGCTGTGACTCGGCAGCCACATTCATCTGCAGATATGCCTGTGAAAGATCAATTTTAAAGTCCAGCAAACAATTCTTCAATCAGCGGCAGTGCATCATGATCGACGCACAAAACTGGGTTTCGTAGTTTTGTAGTTTTAAGGTTCTCTTTGAGGCATCCAATTTTAATATAGGAATGATTGATGTCGCCCACTCACTTGCAGAAACTGGTTCAATGACTCCAGTCCTTAGTAATCTTTCTAGTTCTTCTTCAACTTCAGGCTTGATGGGTTACGGTACGGCTCTAGCTTTGAGGCATTTGGGTGTGCTGTGTGCCTGCTCCCCCAGCCACTTACATATATCTCCAATTCTTCCCTCCCCTTCCACATCCGGAAGCAACAGTCACTCCAGCAGGGTGTATCCCGGCAATCTAGGGAACCCCTTCCAGACCTTTCGTGCAAAGTCCCTACCCTGTAGACACCTGAACTCACTACCCCTCGGCAGCTCTACCCCCTCCCTTAGCTCCTCCAGAATGGCAAACCCTTCCTCCAAATACAAATCCCTCACCTTGATCAGCCCCACTCCCCTCCACCTCCTGTATGCACTATCCACCCCCCCCCCCCCCCCCCCCCCGGCTCAAAACCATGATTCTCGCACAACGGCGTTAGCTCCGACATCCCTTCCACCCTAAAATGCCTCCTCAGCTGATTCCATATCTTCACCGTGGACTGCACCACTGGGCTCCCTGAATACCTATTCGGAGCCGTTGGTAATGCTGCTGTCACCACAGCCCTCAAACTAGACCCCTTATACGATTCCTCTTCAATCCTAACCCACTCTACCCCTTCTCCTTCTCACCACCGCCGCACCTTGTCCACATTCGCCGCCCAATAATAATGAAGCAAGTTTGGCAACGCCAACCCCCCCCCCCCTGCTGCCTCTGCCTCTGTAGCAGGGTCCTCCCCACCCTCGGCACCTTCCCCGTCCATACAAAGTCAGAGACGATTGTGCCCACTTTCGGAAAAAAGGCCTTTGGTATAAAGATCGGGAGAGCCTGAAAGATAAACAAGAACCTTGGCAGAATATTCATTTTCACCACTTGGACCCTCCCAGCCAACATTAAATGTTTCCCACCTTTTAAGATCCTCCCTGGCCTCCTCCACCAGCTTTGTCAAGTTCCACTTATGGAGCCCTGTCCATTCCCTCGTTACCTGAATCCCCAAGTATCTAAACCTATCCCTCTCTACCGTAAATGGCATCTCCCCTAAATTAGCCCACAGTGCCAACTCATTCACCGGGAATACCTCGCTTTTCCCTACATTCAGCTTGTACCCCAAGAACCCTCCAAACCTCCGCAATAGGTCCATAATATTTCCCATACTGTCCAACGTGTCCGAAACATAGGAGGTCATTGGCATAGAGCGACACCCGATATTCTCTCTCTGTCCCTTCATAATCCCCCGCCACTCCGTCGACCCCATGAGAGCCATCGCCAACGGCTCTATGGCCAGCGCAAACAGTAGCGGCGATAGCCTCGTTTTCCTGTGTAAGTCAAAGCTTCGTGAGCTCATATCATTCATCCTCACCCTTGCTCTTGGCGCCACATACATCAACCGCACCCATGCCACAAATCTCAGCCCAAACCCAAACCTTCCCAAAACTTCGAACAAGTACCGCCTCTCCACCCGATCAAATGCTTTCTCCGTGTCCATGGACACCACCACCTCCGGTACCAGAGCTCTCGACGGATTCAACACCACATTCAACAGCCGTCTTATATTACTCGCGAGCTGCCTGCCCTTCACAAAACCTATTTGATCTTCTGCAAACACCCCCGGGACACAATCCTCCATCCTCCCCACCACCAACTTAGCTAATACTTTCACATCCATGTTCAATAGTAATGTGGGTCGATACGACCCACATTCCTCCGGATCCTTCCCTTTTTATATTTTTATTTATTTATTTTTATTTTATTTTTTATTTTTTTTATTTTAGAGTACCCAATTCATTTTTTCCAATTAAGGGGCAATTTAGCGTGGCCAATCCACCTACCCTGCACATCTTTGGGTTGTTGGGGTGAAACCCATGCAAACACAGGGAGAATGTGCAAACTCCATATGGACAGTGACCCAGAGCCGGGATGTAACCTGGGTCCTCGGCGCCGTGAGGCAGCAGTGCTAACCCACTGCACCACCGTGCTGCCCTCCTTCCCTTTTTTGGGGATCAGTATGATTACTGCCTGCTTCATCGTCTCCGGTAACTCCCCCTTCTCCGGTGCTTCATTAAACGCCCCCAACAGATGTGGTGCCAAGTCCGCTGCAAATTCTTCATAAAATTCTGCTGGGTACCCATCCGGCCCAGGGGCCTTCTCCGACTTCATACCCCTGATACTATCCAGGACCTCCCTCAGTCCCAGGGGCTCCTCCAACACCCGCCTCTTTGCTTCCTCCACCTGAGGAAATTCCAGCTCGTCCAGAAACCACCCCATGTCCCCCTCCTCTCCTCCTGGGTCTGCCTCATAAAGTCCCTGGTAATATTCTCTAAATGCCTCATTTATCTTCTCTGGCTCTGACACCACATCCCCAGTCCGGATCTTCAATATTTCCCTAGACACAGCCTGCCTCCGCAGCTGGTGCTTCAGCATGCGGCTCGCTTTCTCCCCAAACACGTATTGCATCCCTCTTGCCCTACGCAGTTGCCCTACCGCCCTCCCCGTTGTCAGCCTGTCAAATTGCCCCTGCAACTTTTTCTCCTCGCCAATCCCTCCACGGTAGGCACCCTCGAATATTCCCTATCCACCTCCACTATCTCGCTCACCAGATGGTCATGTTCCGCCCTCCTTTCCTTATTCGCACGAACCGTAAATGAGATAATTTCTCCCTGGCCCCTTGCCTTCTGTGCTTCCCAAAAAATGCCCACCGACACCTCCCCATTCTGATTGAACTCCACATAATCCCTAATCGCCAACCGCACCTTATCACAAAAACCTCCATCCGCCAACAACCCCGAGTCAAACCTCTACCTCGGCCTCTGCCCTCGTCCCTTACTGAACCGAATATCCAGCCAGTGGGGTGCATGGTCCGAGATAACTATCCCTGCAAACTCTGCCCCTCCACCCCAACCAAAATCTCCCGACTCACTACAAAGTAATCAATCCTCGAATACACCTTATAGACGTGTGAAAAGAAGGAATACTCCCTTCCCCCTGGATTCTGAAAGCGCCATGGATCCACCATACCCATCCTCTCCATAAACCCCCCCAGCACCCTTGCCATTCGTACCCTACCCATCGTCCTGGGGCTCGACCAATCCACCCTCGGCTCTGGGACACAGTTAAAATCTCCTCCCATGATCAACAGGTACGTGGCCAAATCCGGGATTGCTGCCAGCAACCTCCTCATAAAACCCACATCATCCCAATTTGGGGCATACACATTTACCAACACTACCGGTGCCCCTTCCAATATCCCACTCACAATCACATATCTCCCACCCGGATCCCTCACCTCCTTCGCACTCACGAATCCCATTTTTTTGCTCATTAAAATCGCCACACCCCTCGATTTCAAATTAAACCTCGAGTGAAAAACCTGCCCGACCCACCCCTTCCTTAACCTAACCTGGTCCTTCACGCGAGGTGTGTCTCCTGCAAAAAGACCTGCTTTCAAGCTCCTGAGGTGCACAAACACCCGCACCCTTTTAACCGGCCCATTCAGTCCCCGTACATTCCACGTTACCAACCTTACCCGAGGTTTGCGCCTCCAATCCCCTCTACCGTCCGTCATCTTCCCCACCTAACTCCTACCCCTTTAATTCCACTCTGTACCCAGCCCATCCCAGATGGCCCCTTTCTTCGCCCTTGACCATGTCATCTCTCACCTCCTGCCGAGTCGCAAACCCCCCCCCCTTTTCCCCTTCTCCTTCTTCCCCCCCCCACTTCCCCTTTCCCCCTTCCCCCGGCCACCTCTCGTGGCCTTCGCCCCTACCACCTCACTTCCGTTCACCAGCATAACCTGCTAGCGCGGCTGCCCCTGCCCAAAGGGCACATCCTAATGACCTCCTCCTCCCTCTCCCCCCCCACTCGTCAGCTCCAAGTGGAAGGCTCCCTGCTGACCTTACCCTCCCCCACCCAAACAAGGACTTCTCCTGAACTCCAGGTAGCCTTCTCCGAAAGCAAACAAACAGATGTTAAACACAAACAGTCCATCCCCACATAAACTGTTCACCCCTACAACTCCTTAGAATCTCAACATTTAACAGAAACCTTCCCCCTCCCAAAAAAGGCGAAAATCCCCCAATCCCTATACCCACTTCAAACATGCTCCTGACCATTACATAGTGCCAGCACCCCAGTTCCCAAGCATTGCCCACTCAGTTCACCCCCAGTTTATGCTCCTTAATGAAGTCTTCGGTCGCTTCTGGGGTCTCGAAATAATACTCCCGGCCTCTGAACGTCACCCATAATTTCGCCGGGTAGAGCACCCCAAACTTGATCTGCCGCCGGTACAGCACTGCCTTGGCCTTGTTGAAACCTGCCCATCGCTTTGCCAACTCGGCTCCGATGTCCTGATAAATCCAGACATTATTTCCCTCCCAGTCGCAGCTACGCTTCTCCCTGGCCCACCATGGCATTTTCTCTTTCTCCACAAATCTATGGAGCCTCACGATCACTGCCCACGGCGGCCCCCCAGCTCTAGGCTTCTGCCTCAGGGACCTATGCACTTGGTCCACTTCAGGTGCCTTATCCAGCACCCCTTCTGCCACCAGTCCCGCCAGCATCCGCGAGACGTACCTCGTGGCGCTCACACCTTCCACTCCTTCAGGCAGGCTCACTATACACAGGTTCTGTCTTCTCGAGGTATCTTCCTGCTCCTCAACCTTTGCCCTCAGCGTCTTACAAAGGTCTCCTAGGAGCCCCACCTCCGCCTCCAGAGCCACCGCACGATCGCTGTGGTCCGAGATCACTCCTTCAATCTCCCGAATATGTGACCCCTGCACCTCCAAACACCTCTCCATCGGCTCCAAAGTAGACTTCAGGGGTGCCACAGCTTCTGCAATGGCCTTTGCATGATCCTCATGCATTTCTTTCCTCTGTTTATGGAATCCCTCCTTGATAAAAGCCATCAGTTCCTGTATCTGGGGGCTAACAGCTTGCCCCTCCCCCGCCTGCATGCTGGAAGAGGCTGTTGCTGCAGCACCAGACTGTTTCAACTTCCCAGCCAAATTTCTCACTGTTTTCTGCTGGGTCTGGTGATCAGGAGACATACCATTCAAGGGATAAACTACTCCTCTAACAGTCACCTATGCCTTTTCATCAAAATTCCACCCAGATCTGTGCAAAAAGAGCCCTTTTCTGTGACTTTAAGCAGGAACAGGCCTGTATGTGACCACTCACTCCATGGTGACAACCGGAAGTCATAATGCATCCTTTTAATGTTACAACCTCAATGTACGTCCTTAGGATAACATTTGACTGTTTTAAAGGCTTCAACTTTTGATAAGTTGTCTCAGGTATCAGCAATACTGCTGTAACGTATCCACTTCCATTTTTTAATTTCATAATGTTCAAGTTTTGGATATGCCCAAAGATGTTGTTGATTGCCCAGCATTGACAGAACAACGAGCTTAAACTCCTGCAGTAGCTCGGATTTGCTGTCTTTTGAGTGATCTTGAGCTTCATCCACTAGTTTGTAGACATGATTAGATTGTTTATTTGTGTTGTTCTTGCACCTTCTGGTGTAGGAGATGTTTTCTGATCCTAATACGCTTTGGCAATATGGCTCTCCTTGCCACAGTTCTTACATGTATTCCATTTACTCAGCTGCCCCCCGCTGAGTGTCCAACTTGTGTACAACGGTGACATGGTTGCACCTTTGCAGCCCTGTTCTTTGAGGTATCCCCATGTTGTGGATCTTTGCTCCAGCCCTATCTGTGAAGCTTCTCTCGTTGCATGTTCCATAGATGTGGGAACTTCCACAGCAGCTTTTAGAGTTAAATCACTTACAGAAGCAGCTTCCTCTGAATAGGTACACTGCACAATCCACAGACCAGCCTGTCTCAAAGAGTATCGTCACGTGTTGTAAAAAATTCACAAAATCTAGCTAATCTTCTTAAAGACGACACAAACTGTAAAATATTTCACCTTCTTCCTGACTATGGCGGACGTTGGAATCCGAACCTTTCTACAATCAATAATGATTTAGGCAGCAAATATCCCTCTAAGATTTTCATTAGTTTACTGAAGTACTTGTCTCCTGGTTTTGCTGGGTGAACAGGATTCTGTAGCAGCATTAACAGATCTGAGAAATGCTGCAACCTTTAGGTCCTCCGCTGTCCGATTAGCTACTAAAAACAATTGGAATCTTTCTTCGTATGAATTCCATGTTTCATAATCCTCATCAAACATGGCCATGGCACCTCTTTTCTGTCGTATTTGGATCCCTGCTCCAGGGTCTACACTTATCCGTTCCAACTGTGTTGTAAAATCTGCCACAAACAATCCCATGAACAAACAACAAGGAAATCTTTCCCCTTTTATACCTGAGTATTTTGACTGTTTCCCCTGTAGTGGCCCATGCTTAGTCGGCAGACTTCAAATTCTCCGTTCTCCACAGCCCATGTAGCTCCACCATGTGCACGATCTCTGCAGCCCAGGCCCCACTCACTTCAATGGAAGCAAGCCTTCCCTGACTGCCAGTCTTCTTACTCACAGGTGCTGTCAAAATCTCTTGATAAACTTTCACATCGGCAGCAGTGCTTCACCTGACATCTGTGAGTGAGCGAGTCCGGTCCCAAGCCTCTACTGTTGCTCGCAATGCCGTCCCACAATTAGTCAACAAAAATGATCTTTCAAGCATTTTTTCTGCCTCAATCCTCATTGCCAGTTTTCTCTCCTGTTATATTTCATTGTTGCCCCAAAGAGAAAAAGTATGGATGTGCCCTCAGTCAGGATTGATGTGAAACGCAATGAGAGTTTTATTAAGGGTGGTGTGTGATAATGTAGGAATTTCAGATATATTGCATTATATGTACTTGGTGCAGTAAGGGTTAATAACCTGTGTTAATGTGTGTGTGACTGCTGCAGTACTGTTTTTAGAAATTCTGGTTTGCAAGACAGCTAGGCTTTTGGAGCCAGAGGTGCAATTAAAGCATCATAAATGTTTGGCCTAATGGACGTTTACTTATATTAAGAGAGTTCTCTGTGGAGTAGTTAATTCGAGACATTATGTCCAGTTCAGTAAAATGATGGAGTTAATGGAAGGAGCCAGGGGTTGAAGCAGTCAGGTGTTAAATTTTTTCAGAGTTTTAGTTTTTGGCAAGAAGGTGAGCTGAGAAGGATTCTGAAGAGATACAGCCAGAGATTCTGCATTATTCAGACAGGGTTTCAGGTCTCTTTCGTTAAGCAGTCTCAAAAAAAATCTCTTTCTCAAAATGGAGTATTCAAGACATCTCGATACAGCAAGTATTCCTGAGTGCAAACTGTATTTTAAAAGTTGATTGGGATCTGAAATGATTTTGTTGTTTGAGTGGAAATTAAGCTAGCAGTTAAGGGTTATTGTGTCACTGTAATAATTAGCATTGCTTGAGGGTTTATTGTAAGCTATTTTCTTGTGTGATGTTAAAGATATTTTAATACTATGTTTATAAAGTTTGTTTTAATCTACCATCTCCCTATTTTGTGTGAAATCACTCCTGGAGCGAAGTATCGTTCCTCACAGGCTTACAAAATCAAGCTAAAATCTTGGGGTTTTTGTCCAGTATCCTAGCCGCTGTTGAGGTTTGGTCCGGGATCGTGATAGTTTCTCACACGATCAAGATGGTGACATTCCCTAGAGTTTGCACATTCTCCCCGTGTCTGCGTGGGTCTCACTCCCACAAAACCAAAAGCGATGTGCAGGCTAGCTAGATTGGCCAGGCTAAATTACCCCTTAATTGGAAAAAAGGGAATTGGGTACTCTAAATTGGGTGGTCTGTCCAAGTCAATGCAAACGCTCTGCTGATGACATTACACATCACGTGGTGTAGAACCAGCAAGAATATATTCCCAGATACAAAACAAGAGGGAGCTTGTTAATTTTTAAATCTGTAATTCAATGATACACTCTATCAAAGCCAAACTGGATATCATAGAATCATAGCATTTGCAGTGCAGAAGGAGGTTATTCGGCCCATCAGGTCTGCACCAGCCCTTGGAAAGAGCACCTAACCTGAGCCCATACCTCCACCCTATCCCCCCACCTAACCTTTTTTGGACACTAAGGCTGATTTAGCACAGCCAATCCACCAAACCTGCACATCTTTGGACTGTGGGAGTAAACCAGAGCACCCGAGAGGAAACCCAGGCAAACACGGGGAGAACGTGCCCACTCCGCACAGACAGTGACGCAAGCCATGAATCAAACCTGGGACTCTGGAGCTGTGAAGCAACTGTGCTAACCACTGCGCTGCCGTGCTGTCCAAATATGTCTGCGCTTACACATATTCACAATAGGAGTGACTTCACATTCCAGTGTTTCCATCAGAGCATCGGACCATGGAATCACACTTAAACTTTCAGCAATTACTCATAAAATATATGCTCTCTATTCATTTGTTATCAACATTCTTCTGAACATTAAACTTTATAAGCATCAACCTTTGCTATGTTTTTCACTCAAGTTGTCACCTAGATTCTTTTGGCTCAAAGACAGACAAATTACAACACAATAAAACAGTGACAGGCAGAATGTGCAGTTTTGGAGCAATTTATTTTGAAATTAGGAGTATATTGCCTTTAGTTTTTTGGTAAATACAAAAGGCATCAGAAACTACAGCATTTCATTGCTTCAACTTGTCACAGTTGAATTAGCTCAGGCATCTGCAGGGCCACTATCTACAAACTTTAACATCTATGCCATTTCTACTGAAGAGCTGGTTATTTCACTTCATCAACTGTAAGGATTTGACATTTACATCAATGCTTGCTATTGCTGGGTTTATTTATACAACTGAAGTACTTTTTCTATGTTGGTCACATGCTTTGCATAGTAAGAAGTCTTACAACACCAGGTTAAAGTCCAACAGGTTTGTTTCAAACACGAGCTTTCGGAGCACTGCTCCTTCCTCAGGTGAAGGAGCTGCGCTCCGAAAGCTTGTGTTTGAAACAAACCTGTTGGACTTTAACCTGGTGTTGTAAGACTTTTTACCTGCTCACCCCAGTCCAACGCCAACATCTCCACAACATGCTTTGCATGGTAGCACAGATCACTTCTGATAACTGCCTTTTCTCTGAATGCAAGTTCATTCTGAGATTTGAACCAATTGTTTGAAGGGTGCTTTTTTTTCATAAATGTTTTTATTGGGTTTTTGAGCAAAGTATATTTACCGTTATGTACACAAAATAGAATACACACATATATATATGTATAGAAGAGAAGGGAACACACACACACACAAAAAAAAAAAATAACTGGTTGAGTATTATGCACTAGCTCAACAACAGCAACTCTGACCAATTGGCAGTAATATTTTTCACACATAAGTAGGCATCTGTTTGTGGGGGGGAGAAACTGGGAAGGTACACATACATTTGGGTGCCGGAGAAACAATTACAGAGGGCAATACACGAATGGCTTTGGTGTTGGTGTTGTCGCTTGCATCTCCCGGACGGTTTTCGCCGCCATTGTCGTCTCGCGTTCACCTCCACTTCAGCCGTTCGTCCCGTCTTTCGCCCGTATTTTCCTTGTTCTCCGCTCCTGTAGGTGCCAAGTTTGTTATCGTTTCCCGTGCCCTCCTTCCGGCTGTCATTCCCTTGCCTCCCCCCCCCACCCCCCCCCCCCCCCCACCCCCCCCCACCCCCCCACCCCCACCCCACCTCGGGTGTGTTTTTTTTACGCATTTGTATGAAAACTTACTATGTATTTATATTTTCAAACTGTGCATGTATGTATCAATGACTCCCTCGTTATTAGCATCTGTATCATCGTTTGAACTATTTTTTGTCATCAGGTCGGTATCCTGGGGTTCCCTAACATCATTGTTGATACACCATCAGACAGAACATCAGCCATTTAAAAAGAATGCCCACGACCATTAACTCAGCCCAATCAGCGATGGGCAAGAAATGTGACTCTGAATGCTATCAGATGACACGGTGGCACAGTGGTTAGCACTGTTGGCTCACAGCGCCAGGGACCTGGGTTCAATTCTGACCTTGGGTGACTGCCTGTGTGGAGTTTTCACTTTCTCCCCATGTCTGAGTGGGTTTCCTCCCACAGTCCGAAGATGTGCAGGTTAGGTGGATTGACCATGTTTAATTGCCCCTTAGCGTCCAAAAATGTGCAGATGAGGTGGGGTTATGGGGACGGGTGGGGAGGGGGGAGTGGCCCTAGGTAGGGTGCTCTTTCAGAGGGTCAGTGCAAACTCGATGGGCTGAATGTCCTTCTTCTGCGCTGTAGAGTTCTCTGGTTCTATGAAAAAGCCACAACTGAATAAAAGAGGTACAACTGAGTTTTGAAATGAATAATGATGCACGTGGGGCCATTACCCTTTCACATAATGGTATTAATAATGAAGCCTAATCTTATAAAACACTACAAATTTCCACTCTAATCCTAAATGGTCTAATAACATTTAGTGTCTTTATTTTATCCTTGTTTCATTTCCTATGCTCATGCAGCCAAACCACATTGCATTTTTTGGCTTTCGTAGCCTGAGTTACATTTTGTGGGTTATTTTGCTGCTTGTCTGGCACATTCA
This sequence comes from Scyliorhinus canicula, assembly GCF_902713615.1. Taxonomy (NCBI): domain Eukaryota; kingdom Metazoa; phylum Chordata; class Chondrichthyes; order Carcharhiniformes; family Scyliorhinidae; genus Scyliorhinus; species Scyliorhinus canicula. The sequence goes on from NC_052146.1 coordinate 263,682,239, forward strand.
CAATAAGCTGGTGTACTGTCTTCATTTCATTATCTTGCAATTTTCTGTTAACTATTAGGATTAAATTTTGATATCAGTTGCTTTTGCTTCTTCTGCCAGGTGATGGTATTTTATGTAAGATGTGTATGCCTTGCCCAGTCTTTGAGTCAATGTAAGTCGGGGAAACAGCTGCAGAGGGAAGAAAGTTGCTATTTTAAAAATTAATCTTGCGGATTTCCAATGCAGGGTCACACAAAAATGTTCACATGGAGTGTGCATAAATCCAGCTGCTAATAGACAGACATCATGGGCAGGATATTGTTTTGGGGTCAGGACCACAGCATTGGGTTCACTTCCTGGTTCCAGCTCCTGAGGCCCATTGTAGTTTTTGAACAGTTGACCAATCAATAGCCAAGGTGCGTGTCGTGGTCCATTTAAGCATGATGGGCGGGTACCAGAGATTGGAGGGCCAATAGTGGGCCCTAAATTCGGGTTAGATCGGCAGCCCCACCGTCAAAGGTCAGAGCTGCAGATGTAGGGAAGAGAGAAATGGAACCTCGACAAGTAGGTGCCCACTAATGGAATCTATATTGGCCACAACTACCAGACCATTACCCTCAATAGGCACTTGAAGATCCCTAATTGGCCAACTGCTGCTTGCAGATACACTGCCAGGTGGGTGCCACAGGCGATTGGGCTACCTTATTGACCCCCTTAATCACATTTTAGTTTGATGTTCTAAGTTTCATTTGTGATTTATTTTGTGTAAGGCAGTATCCCTTTAAGAGGCTGCTCCTTTTACTTTGTCTCTCAGTTAGTTTGATTTAGTTTAATTTATTTTATACAAAATAGGGATTAGCCATTATTCCGCCACCCCACCCCAACCATCCACTTTTAAAGTGATCCAGAGACAAACAGGCACGTAATCACCCTCCCAACTCCAATGCAAATCGTAAACTGTGCCCAACATGTTGAGTTGCTATTCTATATCCTATGTTTAAGACATTTCTGGATTTTACCTGCAGGAATCATTCCCTGCTGAGCACTAAACCTGTTTTCCCACGTAATAAAACACCTCAACTTCAATTTTAGTGAATAATTACATGATATTCTTCAATTTGACTAAAGTAGCCTAGGTTCTGATGAACACCCATCAAGACACAGAATATGCATTTATTGGACATCTGCAAAGTTTGGCACATTTTTATTGACAGCTGGAAGAGTTTAATTGTTATTGCAACTGCATGCAATCCATTCGAAACATTGGTTTATTATGACATCAATATAAAATGTACTGAAGTGTGGAAACAATTTATGCAGAGTGCAGAGTGACTTCCTCACAAAGTAGCAGTCGTGTGAGCCTGTCAAATAAGGCTGGCACTATTGACAACCAAAGGATGAAATGATTATGTGAGCTGGCATGATAATAAGCGTTTAGGCACTTAATTCAGTTACTATGGTGAAAGATTAGCCACCATTCATGGAGTGGTAGGTGAGTTCTTTTCAATGAAAGCCTGCCAAGTTGCAAAGAGTTAAAAGAAAAACAAATAATGTATCTTTGAGAGCAAAGGCACACCCTAAGGCAGCAGGCCTCCCATGCAATATCCATTTAATATGGATTGAGTCAATGGAACGCTGTTCATGAACTTTAATCGCATATTGGAGGCCTCTCCTAATTCACATGTTAATTAGACCTTAATGAGCCTATAGTGCACCATTGGGCTACAAATGCTTCAGCCACATCCAAGAGAGATTATCATGTACACTGTGCATTTGATATTTAGAAAGCCTCAGTATCCATGCAGTAAGGAACCAATGCCTGGTGGTCAACACCACTCTGGAAACAAAAGTTTGTACTATTGGCCTCTAAACGTGCTTAGGTAATGGTTGGATGTTCTGATAGAGAACTGTATCCCTGAATAGATAAGGGTGGATTGAACTGCCCCAGATCCACCTTGCATCTTGTACCAGGGTGAGTTTTCAAATGTATGCTGATGACACCCAAGTCTGCCTCAAATCACTTCTCTTGACTCCTCTGCTGTTGCTAAATGATCAGGCTGTTTATCTGATCTCCAATGCTGCTCAGCACAAATTTCCTCCAATTAATTATTGACTGAAGCCTTTGTTTTTTGGTTCCTGCCCCAAACGTTATTCCCTATCTGCCTGCTCTATCTTTCTCCCTGACAACAGCCTGGAACGAAACCAGATTGTTTCCAGCCTTAGTGTCATAGAATCGCAGAATTGTTACTGCACAGGCTGAGGCCATTTGGCCCATTGTGTCTGCACTGGTCTCCAAATGAGCATTGTGACTTAGTGCCATTCCCCCTGCCTTTTCCCCGTACCCCTACACATATCTGGCCCTGAGATGAGCTCCCAACCACATATTTGCAATGTAACTAAAACCATATTTCCACCTCTGTAACAATGCCCAATTTCACCCCCTTCTCTGTTTAACTGGTGCTGAAGCCCTTATTCATGCCTTTGTCACCTCTTGTCTTGACCACTCTAGGGCAATCCTAACTGCTTCCCCCACATTCTACTCTCCCTAAAAACCAAAGTTCTGCTGCTCATGTCCAAATCCCTCCCTCCCCCAAGTCTTGATCATCTCTTCCAGCCCCAAACCCTCTACATAATGCCTGTGCCTGTCCAGTTCAGGTCTCTTAAGCATCCCAGATTTTAATTGATCCCAGGTTTTAATTGGTGGCCTTGCCTTCAGTTCCATTGACCGCACATTTTGGAATTCCTCCCCGACACCTCTCTACGTCTAAACCTCACTTTTCTCCTTTCAGAAATTCCTTCAAAACTACCTCTTTGATCAAGCTTGTGGTCGTCAGGCCGATTATCTACTTACGTGACTCAGCATCTTATTTTGTCTGATGATGCTCCTGTGAATCACCTTGGGATGTTTTGTTAGTTTAAAGATGCTAGATAAATGTATGCTTAGACGGCAGCATGGTAGCACAGTGGTTAGCACTGTTGCTTCACAGCGCCAGGGTCCCAGGTTCGATTCCCGGCTTGGGTCACTGTCTGTGCAGAGTCTGCACGTTCTTCCCGTGTCTGCGTGAGTTTCCTCCAGGTGCTCCGGTTTCCTCCCGCAAGTCCCGGAAGACGTGCTGTTAGGTGAATTGGACATTCTGAACTCTCCCTCCGTGTACCCGAACAGATGCCAGAATGTGGCGATTAAGGGCTATTCACAGTAACTTCATCACAGAATAATTGAATTTACAGTGCAGAAGGAGGCCATTCGGCCCATTGAGTCTGCACCAGCCCTTGGAAAGAGCACACTACTCAAGCCCACGTCTCTACCCTATCCCTGTAGTGACCCCCACTTAATCTTTTTGGGACACTAAGGGCAACTTATCATGGCCAATCCACCTAACCTGCACATCTTTGGACTGTGGGAGGAAACTGGAGCACCCAGAGGAAACCCACGCAGACACAGGGAGAACGTGCAGACTCCACACAGACAGTGACCCAAGCCAGAAATCAAACCTGGGACCCTAGAGCTGTGAAGCAACTATGCTAACCACTGTGCTACCGTGCTGCCCACTGGTAATTGTTCATTGCAGTGTTAGGTAAGCCTATTTGTGACAATAAAGATTGTTACTATTGTTATTATTCTGTTGAAATCACATTAAATTGGATTGTTTATTCTCCATGTGCCGGGCACAGTGCAGCTATGTTCATCATTTCTCAATGTAAAGCACTACTGCCGCCTTATTTTTACTAGCTCGGGAAAATAAGTTTTCTGTGACATGAGACACGGTGAGTGATGTATAACGAGGTTAATGCATGATACGGATAAACAATGGCCACATTGGAGAGAGTTTGTGGTGCACAGATTTTACTCTCAAAGACAGTATCTCCACCATTGGCAGCTGGCTGATCTTGTCGGTATGAGGTGTTTAATTATCTATTTAAATGTATTCACTCAACAAGTGGTACACAAAAGCATACACGACAAAAAAGATTTCCATAAAGCTGCTTTGCATTCACTTACTCCCTTGGCCACCTTATTGTTGGGTCTCCGCAGGTAGGAACCCCGTGCAAAGTGAAAAATTAAATAAATCATGAAATTCTCTTCAGGATCATTAAACATTCCTCTGTGTTTACACAATTAACTGATAAAGCTCCTAAAGCTCTGATGAAAAGACACAAAGTCTTGCACCGAGATTTTAATCTCCACAAAGAAGCGACTGAATACCTATTGCTTGTGTACTGTTGGATAAGCCTCTGCCAGGCTGCTCCTGTGGTGCAAGGGAGTTGGTGCAGGGGGCGGGGGTGGCAGTGAGAGGGGGCAGGGATGTGAGAAAAAAGCAACAGAAGGCAAATGAAGAACACAAACTCATTTCACATTCCACCCCCCCCCCCCATTTTGAATCCCCAAAATGCCAAATAAATGTTCAAAACAAAAATCACAACAAATAATGCTGTCTATCTTCGTCATCGAATTGTGAAAGCCATCAAGATCATAAACACCTCCAGAAATTCACCAGGCATTCTGATAGATATTGAAATTAAATTAGCAATATCCATAGTTAAAAGCAAATTACAGCGGATGCTGGAATCTGAAACAAAACCAGGAAATACTGGACAATCTGAGCAGGTTTGACAGCATCTGTGAAGACAGAAGGGAGGGAATGTTTTGAATCTGGGTGATCCAGGCTTCAAAACATTCACCCGTTTTTCTCACCACAGATGCTGTCTGACCTGCTGGGATTGTCCAGTATTTTCTGTTTTGTTGCAATATCCATAGCTACTTTAAAGAAATGGCGTGGGGCATGGAAGTTCCTGGGCCTGGCTGGAACAAGGATTCGAGTTGGACTAGATGGCAGGAAGTTTGGAAAAGACACATTTCTACTCAGAGTCCACCCTTTTTCTATATATTCTGAAATTGCAGTGGAGAAAAGACAAAATAAAGGCCTACATTTCTAACGCACCTTTTACAAAATGAGGATGTCCCAAAGCATTTCACAGCCGCTGAAGTTCACTTGAAGTGCCCTCACTGATTTAATGAATGGATCGTAGTTGCCAATATGTACCCAGCAAAGTTCCACAAAAAGCAAGGTGATAATGACCAGATAATCTGTTTCCAATGATGTTGCTTCGCACTTCTGTAAAATAGTGACATGTGATTTTTTTTTCACTTGCCTGAGACAGCAGATCGGCTTCATTTAACAATTTAATCTGACAGATGATGCCTTCAATGGCACACTGCTCCCTCGGTACTGCCCATATCAGCCTGGGTTTATGCACTCACATTTCTGGAGGTATTTGTGAACGGATGGGTGCAAATTTCCTTTTTCCCACTTCAGTCGTGGTGGCATTGTTCTGAAATACAGGGTTGGCAAGTCAACGTTTCACCACTGTCATTCCCAACAGTTCCCCCTTTCCTGCTGCTAAATTAATGTAAGTCAACTTGAAGCAGGAGTATATTACTGAGCAAACGTGGTAGTGAGGTGGGGGGGGGGGGGGGGGGGGTGGTTTAGTTGTCAAAATATCCACTCATGTACATAATGGAGTGCAGACAGGCAGTGATTGACACACAGGATGACCAGTAAGCACACAGCACAGTGCAGCCAATCACCAGACAGGACACTACCACTATAAAGCCAGAGGGCACCAGGTTTCCCGCTCTCTCGGGACCCAGCCACTGAGACAGTCAGAGTCCACGAGCTAGCAGTGCAAACACCATGCGGTAGCTGGTAAGTTTGGTCAGGCTAGTACAAGGTCTCTAGTTAGTTCAGTATAGTGTCGATCCACAGCTGAATATGTATATTAGTTCTATCGTTGAATAAAACCGTATTGGATCTTCTCCGGTGTTAGAGGTCTGTTTCTAGCTTCACTGCATCAAGTGCAGTCCACATCGAATCAACCTGCCTAACACATCAGGAGTAAGGGTGGAGGCACTAATACCAGCTTCCCAATTGCAATGAATCACAAATCATAATGCAGAATGTGGCCATTTGGTTTATTGAGTGCACCGACCTCCTGAAAGAGCACCCTACCTCGGCCCACTCCGTGGTCCTATCCCTGTAACCCCACTTAACCTGCTCATATTTGGACACTAAGGGGAAAATTAGCATGTCCAATCCACTTGGACATCTTTGGACTGTGGGAGGAAGCCGGAGCACCCGGAGGAAACCCACACAATCACCCAAGGCCGGAATTGAACCCGGGTCCCTGGTGCTGTAAGGCAGCGGGCTAGCCACTGTGCTATTGTGCTCCCCACAATTTAGCACCATTTCTGATCATCCTGATTGCGCCAACAAGCTGATGGCCCAGTGTGTAGTTAAATGACAGAATCCTTCACCCCTTCAATGTTAATTTTTCTGCAGTGGTTAGTACTGCTGCCTCAGAGCAGTGGGGACCCGGGTTTGATCCCAACTGTGATCACTGTCCATGTGGAGTTTGCACACCTCCCTGTGCCTGCGTAGGTCTCACCCCTACAACCCAAAAAAAAGATGTGCAGGGTAGTTGCACTGGCCATGCTAAATTGCCTCTTAATTGGAAAAAAGAATTGGATTCTCTAAATTTATTTTTTAAAAGTTAATAATTCCATCCAAAAGATTTGGGACCAGGTCAACAGCTGTGGAGGCCGCTGAACTGCAGGACGCCGTTGGTTGACGCTGGCTGTCGTTAATTGTATGGAAGTAGGGCTTAAGTGGTGATAATTGGTTTCTCGCCATGCTACGGCGAGATTCCGAATTCACCTACGGGTGCTACCTTGGCAATAGCTGTCAGCTACAAGGCCAGGGGCCTCGACAGCTGATGGCGTTATGGGTGGTCCGGGGGCAGATGGGCAGGGACAAGGGTTGCCCCCAGAACGGGTACACACACAATCCAGGTATTGGCAAGATGGTGCAGCGAGCAGTTACCTCCCCCCCCCCCCCCCCCCCCCCCCCCCCCCCCGCCCCGGTTGCCCTTTTCCAGCAAACCTCCACCCTCCCATGGTGGATATCCATGTTGCTACCCTGCTATCCTGCTACCCTTCAACGTTGCTACCCAGGGGCGGCATTCTCCCCTACCCAGCGGGACGGGGGGTCCCGGTGTAGGGGAGTGGCGCCAACCACTCCGGCGTCGGGCCTCCCCAAAGGTGCGGAATTCTCCGCACCTTTGGGGGCTAGGCCCGCTCCGGAGCGGTTGGCACCATGACGACCGGCATCAAAACCGGCACCAGCGACCTTTCAGTCCTGCCGCCTGGTGCCGGGGCTGGCCGAAAGGCCTTCGCCGGTTCGCGCGTGCGCCGGTGGTGACGTCAGCTGCCACTGACGTCACCACCGGCGCATGCGCACTGGGGGATTCTCTTCCGCTTCCGCCATGGCGGAGGCCGTGGTGGGCACGGAGGATAAAGAGTGCCCCCACGGCACTGGCCCGCCCTCTGATCGGGGGCCCCCGATCGCGGGCCTGGCCACCGTGGGGGCACCCCCCAGGGTCCGATCGCCCTGCCCCCCCCCAGGACCCCGGGGGCCCGGTCGCGCCGCAGATCCTGCCGCCACCAGAGGTGGTTCAAACCTCGACGGCGGGAGAGGCCTCCCAGCGGTGGGATTTTGGCCCATCGCGGGCCGGAGAATCTCTGCAGGGGCCGCGCCAATTGGCGCGGCGTGATTCCCGGCCCCGCCAATTCCCGGGTGGCGGAGAATCTCTGCCACAGCGGGGTCAGGATTTTCGGCGGGCCCAGGCGATTCTCCGACCCTGCGTGGGGTCGGAGAATTTCGCCCCTGATGTCTAGACCCACAGGACTTGTTGCAGTGGAGTTGGGCTTGAGGGTCTTTGACCTTAGAATGGTTTATAAATTATGATTGATGTCATAATATCCACTCATGTATATAATGAGATGCAGACAGGCAGTGATTGACACCCAGGATGACCAATGAACACACAATACAGAACAACCAATCACCAGACAGGCACCACCACTATAAAGCCCACAGGGCATTAAGATTCTCCCGCTGTCAGGACCCAGCTACTGAGACAGTCAGAGTGCACAAGCTGGTGGGCACTATTACCATGCGGTAGCTAGTAAGTCTGGTCAAGCCAATAAGAGGTCATCAGTTGGATTAGTGGAGTGTCAACCCACAGCTGAACATGTACAGCAGTCCATAGTTAAATAAAACAGTGTTGGATCATCTCCTGTGTCAGACGTTTGTTTCTAGCTTCCCTGCATCCAATTGCAGTGAACGTCGAACCAACCTGCCTAACATATCAATTGATTGAAAAGATACTGTTATATTCCATTGTTTTCACATTTTTCCAGTAACATTGGTGAGTTCTTATGCCCCCTCATAGGCCCAGCCATTTTTGAGCCACTATCATTTCTTTAAAGCTGTTATGACTATTGAACATTTATTATTACTTCCCATATCATCATTTTGATTAACCTTTTAATGTCAATTCTTACAAGGGCAACTGCTGTAATTAACACTTAGAATATTACTCAGAATGATAACATGCATTCATATAGTGCCTCTACTGTAGGAAAACGTCCCAAGAATCTTTATTGAGGTTGAAGGAAAAAGGAAACTTACCTGAAAAAGGAAGGATTGGAGGAGTGGCTAAAATTGTAGTCAAAAAGGCCAGTTTATGGAGAATCTTAAAGGGGGTGATGTTTGAGAGGTAGAGCATTGAGATGTGGGTTCAGGGTTAGGGCAGAGAGAGGTGTGGGGACATGTAGCATGGTGGGAAGGGAAGGATGTAAACAAAAGCTGCCTGTTCTGATGGTCTAAACATTAACCAAAAGGAATGGAGTATTTTTGCTTTGGTTGTTTGAAGTGAAGGTAGAGAGGTCAGGGTAGAGGTGTTTAAGGAGGTAATTGGCGGCGCAGAAGTGAAGCCAAAGGTAATCTTTGTACTCCAGGATGATCATTCAGTAGCAGATGTTTCTGGAAGATAAGGATTAGGCCTGGCAGAGTTTGGTGTGCACAGCTAAATCGATAATGTACCTGGTATCCCCGAGTGTCCCTTGGATGAGGGAGCAAAGATGAGGGCCATTTTAAAGTGACAGATTGGGATGATTGAGTGTTAAGATTTTGCTGGTGATGTGAACAGTAAAGATGAGGGAATGGTTGAGCAAATGCATAGCTACATGAGTATTGTGGTGAGTAAGAAGTCAAACATTTAACAGTCCCTGTAGTGGTTGCAGTATATTGTAAGTTTTCCCTACTGGTGGAATAATGCACATTTCTTCAGCCCTGCTTGCAACTAATGTCTGCTTGTCTGCTGTACGCTCGATCCTTAGGTTTTGCATTTGACTTGGATATGTTATTTTAACTCGTAACATTAGTGGGGGGGGGGGGGGGGGGTTGAGGTGGGGTGTTGGACTGTGTATGTTGTTGGTGACTATGTATGGGTGGATGGTGGATTCCTGATTCCTTTTCTTTGATGTTTGTATTTAAAATGTTGAGGGTTGTTTGGGGGTTGGTGGGAGGAGGGGATTGTTGACCAGCGGTTTGACATTGTATTTGATTGTTTATTGGTGGGTTTAAATTTGGATGAAAATGTGAAAAAGGAGAATAATATATATATTTTTTTAAATGTTATTTTAACTTGTATTTTCCTGTATAAAAGTTGTTTCAAGGCTCCATGCCACCCATCTCCGCATCTTTCTGAGCCAACACTTTTGCCCTCACTCGACCCCCCCCTCCCTCCCTCCAGTTTGTGACCCAATATGTTGAGCGTTTCCAGCCTGGTCGGTTCTTGACTTCAGATAGCCCGCGTCTGCAGTATTTTTAAAAACTGTTTATGGGTGTTTACATTCACCTCACTTCATAAACCGCGTGGGTAGCATAGTGGTTAGCACAATTGCTTCACAGCTCCAGGTTCCCAGGTTCGATTCCCGAATTGGGTCACTGTCTGTGCGGAGTCTGCACGTTCTCCCTGTGTGTGCGTGGGTTTCCTCCGGATGCTCCGGTTTCCTCCCACATTCCAAAGATGTGCAGGTTAGGTGGATTGGCCATGATAAATTGCCCTTAGTGCCCAAAATTGCCCTTAGTGTTGGGAAGGGTTACTGGGTTATGGGGATAGGGTGGAGGTATGGGCTTGGGTAGGGTGCCCTTTCCAAGAGCCAGTGCAGACTCGATGGGCCGAGTGGTCTCCTTTTGCACTGTAAATTCTATGATTGTGAAAGTAAAGGTACAGATAGAAAGAAAACCAAATCGGCCCCGGCTCATTTTTGTTTTCAAGCTTGATAAGCTTGATAACCCGGTTCTCAGAGCACCAGCCAATCGTCGAAAACTTCCAATTGTCCCCGTTCAGACCTCTCGCTCGACAGGAAGGACCTGAGAAGTGGTCTTAAAGGGACAGGCCACCCACCATATCAGCAAATATCACAAGAATCCTCAGGCCCCTGGCTATCCGTAAACAATCGGCTACCAATGCAGAGCGTTGTTGAGTCGATATATTATTTGGCCGAGCTCGAAACAGAAATGATTTGAAGAAAAATATTCCAGGGCACCATCGGGTTAGTGCGGTCATTACATTGATGAATTAATGCAGGGACAAACTCAATCAGGGTGCTGATACGGGTAAGAGCTGGAACAGACCCAATTCACCGCAATAAAAAAAAACACACGATGAGCATTTCAAAGGCAATCCATAAGATTGGAGGTGGAAAACAATTGAACGTCGATTTACAAAAATGAGGACTTCAGAAACATATTAGGTGACTGGCCAGGGGTCCGGCTGAATAACCCCTAAGCATTGCCTCCATACCCCGTGTACACAATGCTGGGCTTTTATTTCGACTTGAAATAATATTGTTTAGATAAGGGCAGAGACAGACACAATTTTAATTACGTTGCGAAAAAGACCAATATTTCAATTTACAGTCACAGCCCCGTATATCATTCCATGGTTTACAAGTTGTAAATTAAACGGCGTGATACTAATTATATATATTTGGCAAGTAGAGTGCTGGCTTTCAAATCAAAACACAGGAAATATATTGGAGTAAGTAGTTATTTGCTGAAAGATGTTTTTCCCCCAGCCAAGCTATTCCAACTGCCTGGTAGGTTTCAGTACAACTGCTGGGAAATATTGTGTTAACAGGAACTCCGCTCCACCTTACCTAATTTTCTCTCCCCAGACTGTAGCACAAAACTACTTCCTAAAATCTCTCTGGGTGATTTTCTGCAAACCGTGGTCGCAATGTCAGGAATTTCCAAGCAGTTTTATCCCAATCGCATATTAGCCTGTCTGCAGTGTAGCCCACAATTGAAGTTTGCTGTCACAGTTCTGGCAATGGGCTGTATGGGGTCGAAGTACATCACGTGAACGGGATAGCAGCATATTTCTGAATTTGATACTGAATGTTCGACAGAAACTGAACTGCAGTCAATGTAATGACCACACTAACTAGGTAGATAGAGTGTCAGCCTTGACACCCTCAGAGCTCGATACTGGCGCTTTGAGATCCCCATTTGTTCGTTTTGAATTATTGAAAAAACAGGTTTCTTTCATACAATCATTTAAACATTATTTTTAAAACTAAAATGCTCAGCGTTACATCAATGAAATCAATGCATATATTACAGTTCGCAAATTAATTAATTCAGTGTATTTATTATAGTTCATCAGTTAATTAATTATATGTATATATTACAGTATGCAAATTAATTAATTTAACGCATATACTAGTTCATAAATTAATTAATTCAATGTATGTATTACACTTTACTAATTAATTAATTCAATCCACTTTATACATTAATTAATTATATGCATACATTACAGTTCACAAATTAATTTAATTCAATGCATATATTACACTTTATAAATTAATTAATTATATGCATATGTTACAGTATACAGATTTATTAATTCTATGTGTTTATTACAGTTTATTAAAGTGCAAGTGGAAACAATGGGAGCGCCGTTAATATACGTCTCTTTCTCACGAAATAAATCAAAGTGTCTTGTGGTTATCTAGGCAGGAGACAGGAGCAAATAGCTCCAATTCGGTCTACCTTCAAGCCCCTCGCCCGATTGCATGAGGCAGTGTGGATATTTCAATGTTGTTGCAGTATGAACCTGGACCAGTGTTTATCATTTTGTTAATTCGTGATAGGAAATGTTTCGATATTTCGGGAAAGTTCGCCTGTGAATTTAGTTCCAGTTCCAATTCAAATAAATAGCATCAATTCGACGCCCAATTCCACTAAGAATTATATATTTTTTCTCTTCTTCACAAGGAATCTGCTTCGTCTGACCTTGGCTTCTGGTAACTGGATGTTGTTTCCTGTATACATGTCGCAGAGTATTTTTTATGATGTGCCATAGATTATGAATATGCAGTATGATTCTTCTCAGAATCAATATTAACAAGCAAAAGGCTGAAGTGTTGTTGAAATGAGCGCATTGCCAGCAAATATCAAGTTAATTCGTAAATTATTTTTCCTTTTTGTAACAGTAACGGGGTCAAGCTCTTAGACATCTAACGATTTAAAATTATACTATATGGACAAGCAGTCACCCAATAAAGGTAAAAATGTATATAAAATATATTAAAAAATATAACCATGATAGGTGACCTCGCTGTATCCCGCCTTTTTGCCATAAAGTGATATCAGACAATCAGAATTGGTACAGCCGCCTTTTCCGTATCAAGTACTATATATACCCGGGGGAAGTCTGCTAAAATGAAGATCTCTGGCAGTTAGAATGAAATGTTGCCCCCGTGTTAATCGCCTCGGTGTAACACCCACCATCCTGCGGGTTATTGATCTATTAATAAACGGCTGCTTAAAGTCTAAAACCTAACACCGTGCTAAATTTGGTTCATTAGTAAACTGACCGCGTTGTCAAACCTCGGGCGTCCAGTAACTCTTGCTCCTTGAGCTATATAGTGCGGGAAGAAGACTATTTTTACCAGTTGATACGTTCCGTTCCAGCGCACGTAGTGACTGGCATGGAGCAATATTGGGCTGGGATTAGGAATCAGAGACGATCATTGATTAATGGTTGGAATGTGGTACATTGAGCACTTAGCTATGCGTGTTGAAGGCTGAGCTGCAGTTCCCAGTATCCAGAACTGCTGGCGTTGTGAATCTTTCCCGACGGGTGGAATGACACAGTCGGCCAGGTCATGCAGTGCACAACATCGCGATACAAATGAATTACTGTATCTGTAAAATGCATTTTTTTAAAAAACAATCCTAAAGGTGCAGGAACATTCACTGAGATAGGTAGAAACACACAGAGGCAATGTTAAACCCAGCGAAGTTTAAGTCGCAGGGAAACAACGAGAACTGATGTACTGCCTCTTTCTGTGCGCCCTTGGTGATACATTCTGCCCCGCTCTCGTTGCTAAAATGACACTCCATTTGAATGGATCTTAAACGTGTGCCGGCCTCAGTAAAATCCCTGGAATTAGTCTCCAGAACGCCGATTTTCTCACTAACAAGGCAAAGGCTTAAATATGCTCGAGTTTGAAACTGAGGTTTGAGAGATCAACAGTTGTGTGGCGGTGGATGGCTCAGCCGTGCAGAGATCATGGTGTCTGCTCCCTCCTCACCCACACAAATTGCACTTTCCAACATTATTGACTCTTGGCAGGACGTCCCTTTCGTTTTAAAGGAATTTACACATTTAAAAGGCGAAGTTTGGTTGTTGCCGAATACGATCGGGAGCTTTTCCCATTCGTTCGTTTGGTATTTGTGAAATTGAGCGGGCGGTTCACGTGCAGTTTATTATATACACTATAAAAGGTTACATTCAAACATAACAAGTTTCGCCCCGCTCTTTAAGCCACAGTACGTGTTCTCATATAATTGTGCACTGGGGTGGGGGGTGATGATCGTTGTTAAATTGTTACATAGCCCTGTATTTATGTTGCGGTTATAATACAGTTGGCAAAAATTGAAGGCTCGGTTATATTGTGAGGAAAATGGGCGCCGTGTATATTTTGCAAGTTGTTTGACATGTTGCGGGTAAGTGAGCAGTAGGAATGATGTCTCTTTAAAACCCGCTGGATTTATTACTTTGAATCCTCCAGGCCACACAATCGCGCGAAATGCGAGCCTCGCTCAGCATGCTGAAACAGTAGATGGCGTATTTCTTAATTGCAAAATATCATTTCTCGAATTTCGGTCTCCGAAATGTGTTACTTGTTCCGGCATTGCCGCCATAACCACAGTGAAAGGACATCTCCATCAAAATAGGTCTAACCACAGTCAAGTACAACGTTAAAAAAAGACAAGAAACTGTTTCCCCTAAACTGGAAAATAATGCAGAGATCGCCTGAAAGCGGAGCATGAATCAGTAAAGGGGCAACACTTCAATCCCGCGTACATTAACAAAGCGGCTTTGCATGACGCAGCTAGGAAACAACTGCAAGAAATATATTGTGCAGCGCTTTAGGGCTTTATAAACAAGTTGCCAATGTGATTTAAGAGTGTGGAGTGATAGAAGAGTTGGACACAATTGGCACAAACACAAACTTAAACTGGGATTGAAAATGCCCGAAACTCACAACCAAGCAGCGTCTGTGGAGAGAGAAATGGTAATATCTAAGCATTTCAAGTATGGGCGCTTAACCCGAATTCTCAGCCTCCTTTACAATATGTGACAACGTTCATTCAAACTAATTAGCTCCCGATCCATTACTTTTCCACCAAGTGTTTAAGATTCATCTGAACGATGCAACTAAGAGGATATGCAAGTTGGTCAAAATTCTATTTGACTGGGATCGTGATGGTGAAATTTGCCTTCTTAAGAATGGTCCAGCCTCACGTGTATTTTGCTGAAAATGCTGTTGTTAGGGTTCCCTGTGTGAAGATCCCATACTGTACACCGTGTCGACCACGAGTAAAATGGGATAAACTGAAAGTAGACGACTGTACAAGATATAAATTAACACGACGAAGCGCCTGGGGATGTTTCATTAGAATAAAGGGGCTATATAAATACACGTTGTTTTGATTTAGTTACCGCTCGTCATTTCCATTATTTGCTTCTTAGGTTAGAGAAATTACGGATCGCACAGTGGGTGAGGCTGAAGTAATCCAGCGTGATCCACCGACTCTAAATAGTTACTTCAGTCCGTAAACTGTAACAACAATTCTGTATAACCTGCATGAAAAGCTGCCCCAAAGATGTCCAGGTTGCGCGCCCTTCATTTATTACCATTCATCAATTATGGCACTAATCAAAACATTTATTTTTTTGCCCCTTTCCGGCTCCTCTAGAATTTGAAGCATGGTTGCATTTGTTAATTAGTCGCTAATAGCGAGGTAATGTGCGCTTGATGGATAACCGTGTCATTGCCAATCACTCCGCTCATTCATATTCCCAGCGGCGCGGGGCGGAGTGTTTGGGCTCAGGTTTGTCACGTGCGCTGTCTGGCGGGGCGGGGCCAGAGAGCGCCTCCTTCACAATGGCTGTTGATGATTGGCGTGAGGGCGGACCAATAGGTTGGCGGCGTTCGGTGCGTCGATTGGTCCAGATCCCAGTGGACGGGAATCCCTCGCGCGCGCCAGCTATCGCCGGGCGCCGAGGCTGGGTGGTGTGTGTGTGTGTGTGTGTGTGTGGGGGGGGGGGGGGGGGGCAATGCGATGCTCGCTGGGACTTGTAGTCCCGGAGATCCTGGTCCGTCGGCGGCCAAGGTGAAGGGACTACGACTCCCATGCTGCCGCGCGACGCTACGCGCATGGCTACTTTACCCCTGTCAATCAGCACGCGTCACGCTGCTTTGCTTATCAAAGTTTGTGTGTGTGCGGGGAGGAGGGGGGGGGGGAGGAGGGGGCAAGTGCAGCCAATGTGAAGAATACATAAGGAATGGGGAGTGGGGGGGGAATCCCCAAGTGTTATCTTCCCTGCAGGGTAGAAATGTTACTGTACAATGTGAAAACTTCAGTTTCAAACAGCCGCCCTCGATAGTGTTTCACACAATAACTAACTCCCTTTGGCAGATCGAGATGAAACGCAGAAAGATTGCCATCGCAGCCGGACTCTGCTGTTCATTCTTCCTGGGCACTTTGCTGAATTTGTTATTCATCCCCGGATTTGACCATCAGCAGCGGCGTCGGCATCAGCGCCTGGAGAGCCCCGGGCAGCAGGATCACCTCAGCGTGGACCCGTCACTCCTCTTCAGCCGGGTAAGCGACCGGGACCTGTTGGAGCAACTGAGGGAGAGGTACGAGGAGGTGGTCCGCTATCGGCAGCAGCCAGGCGCTTGGGCGGCGGCGGGGAGGCTCACCAGACCGCTGGAGAGGCGCTTGATGGACCTGGCCCAGAACAGCTCCCCTGACCAACTGCAAGCCCAGCAGCAGCAGCAGAGACACCCCGGCTTCCACAAGACTGCGGCGGGAGAAAGCGCCTTGGTCTCCAGCAGCCCAGCCAGTGCTTTTCGGTTCCATTCCCTTTCTCTGGGCTGCCCGCACATTAATAACGCCAGCAGTGTCCATTACTTGGGCTCTGGGTACACAAAAGCGGTGTACAAAGCGGTGCTGAACGACACGCTGGCAGTGGCTTTAAAATCGGTGGACTTTGGGGGCCACGACATGGAAAACTGTGTCAAGCAGTACGGCACACTGGAAGATTGCTACAGGCTGGCGTCCTACAAGCTTGTCAAAGAGATGACACTTTTACAACGTTTGCAGCACTCTAATATTCTGAAGGTAAGTGCCAAGGAATTGTGTCCATCAGGAACTTGTTCATGGGCCAAATTCTTAATGGGGACGGGAGACTGAACATATTCGGTTTATTTGGGGATTTCGTTCTTTATTCCGACCCCATCCTGATCTCTTTTGGTCAGAAACAGGCGTGAAAAAAGTGTCCAGCGAGCGCTCAATGAAAACACCGCTAACCCCACCATTATCTAAACTCATTCACGGTGTTCCCGAACACTACGAGCATCCTCTTACTGGAATTAAAATGTGCAAAAAAGCAAACAATTGCGTTCATTCAAGATATTTCTCACTTCATCTTTCCGAGACAGCACATTGGATTTCTAGCGGTACATGTGACACTGAAGTACATATGATTCAATTCTAACACTGCCCAGTTATTTCGACATCATGTCACTATACAACTGGGTGGCGGTATGAACGGTTTTGAAGTTCTTAGACATAATTCAGATTTCAAAGTCCAGAAGACGCAATTGTGCGCTGACTTTTTTTTTAAGTGAATTACGTTTTTGAAATGATGTTAGGCTAAAATGTGTTGGTTGTTCGATCTCTGCCGCCCACTTATTGTATTCGGGCAATGTGATATTTCGGAAACAATTCCTTTTGCAATTGTTGAAAGGTGGGGTTTGGGGAGTTGGTCAGTTCTCCTCGGAGCTTTATTAGAGGGGGTTAATTTGGGTTAAATGTGTTCCGGCGGGCCCCAGCTCCACACATGCCCAACTTCCCGCTGCGTTTTGCTTTTAAAGTGACTTGCTCTCGGGTGGCCGAAGCCGAGTTCCCCTCCTGTTTTTTTTAAAAACACAGACTGGCTGAGAACTGGAATGTATTGTCAGCACTCTGTGCGGATTCCCTCCAAGGCGTTTGAACTGCAAGAGTTTCAGATCGGTTGTGGGTAAAGGGGTTGCCGGCTGGATTGGGGGCTCGATGTTCTCGCTAGAGCTTCAAGCGGCAATGGGGCAATGCTGCTTACTGTAAGATACTGTTCCAGTTTAAAATGCAAATAGGCGAAATCACTGCTCCCACTTTAACACAGACGGGTTAGAGATAGAGATAGAGAAATACAGCACAGAACAGGCCCTTCGGCCCACGATGCTGCGCCGAACTTTTGTCCTAGGTTAATCATAGAATTTTGGACAATTTTTCATGGCCAATCCACCCAACCTTCACATCTTTCGACTGTGGGAGGAAACCGGAATACCCGGAGGAAACCCACGCACACACGTGGCTGTAATGTATTGATCCTAAAAACGATGACTCCGCCGCTTGCAAAATTAATCACTGCTCACAGCACATTTGAAACCTTGCACAGATTAATAAAACCGGTCACCACATCACCACGTGGCTCCGGGTAGTTTTAAGGGCCACACAGACATGATGCGCTTGGGACATGTTGCACATTTCCTGCAAGTTTAATGAAACCACTGCGCTTACACAGCGGACAAGGCTTCTCAACCTGCCCCCCGGCTTGTCAGCCCCCCCCACAATCTGCCCCCGGCTTGTCAGCCCCACCCTCCCCCACCTCATACCCTCCAGCCAACCCTAATAATAAACTCGGGATGGCATCTTCCTGCCACGTCTATCTCGGTCCGTGTACACTCTTAATGGTTTGCTTCGCTTCGAACGTTGCCCCGGCTTCATTTCGACAGCGACAAAGGGGGTTGTGTTTTATTCGGCATGACTTTTTAAAATGTCAGATCCATTTCAACCGATAGCTTTCTCCAGAACTTTGTGGGTTGAGGGAGGACGGACAGATCAACCGGAAAATGAATAACAGGACAGACAGAAGGATTTGTGGGGTGGGGGGGGGGGGGGGGGGGTGCAATTTAGGAGAATGTTTGAGCACATGTAGTGCTGAATTGGAATGGGTTTGGGGGAACAGACAGATGGATACATGTGTGGCGGATAGGGAAAGATGTCAAATCCAGGAGGCAGTTTCTATAGTAACCGTGCGTCGGTTCCTTACTGGGGAAAGCGATGTCACCCTGGACAGATGGCAGGTTTAAGTGTCATTTGTAAGATAACAGTCATGGTCTGTAGTACTCAGCTCTGCCCTACGTCTTGGACAATCCGCCCAGGTTGGTTCCAGCTTCAAATATCAGTCAGTCCTCTGCCTATAATCAACGGCCGAAAGGTTTCAGCTAGGGAGTAAAGTAGTACTTTTTCCTGGGCAAAACCGTTTTTTAAAAATGATGCAGGCATTTATATGAATAATTTCCGTTATTAAAAGGGCTCTATCTCTTTTGTGGGAAGGTGTCAAGGCGAGCAGTCAGGAGAAATGGCTGAGTCTGTCAGAAATGCAATTCCCCTTCTGCTCCCCGCGCTCGTTGCAAATCTGAACTTGAAACACGATTGAGGGCCCAATTCTAACGCTGCACTCAGTAATAACGTTTGACCCGACCCGCCACATCTCCCCGCTACCCCCAAATTAACAAGAGCATCGGCTGTGTCCCTCTTAACAGCAGCCCCGGAATATGACTCCGCTGTGACAAGGCAATCCGTGTGGATTTAGATTGAATTTTGCCAATGTGCTTTTTAATTGAAAAAAAATTCCAAAGCGGTTGATCAAGTTGATCAGATTCTCCTGAGGATTCTTTGGCTGCAATTTCCTGGTCTGCAGGTAGCGCGCTCACCCGGAGAGTGTGCCCTGTCACTGCACTCAATGATAGGCCCTCGCTCTTATCCATCTAACAGTGGTTCCTCCATGAAAAAACACCAGTTCATTAAAGTGGTTGCAGATTGCAATTTATTAAGCTTCGGGGAAAATTAAAGTTCTCATACCCCCCTCCCCCCAATTTGGTCAGTCTTCCCTGGTCAGAAAGAACGATACAAAATTCAATCTACAGACCCGATACTCGCAAACACAGAACACCAAACAGTTTCAATTGGCACTTGGACTGGGTATTGTTTGTTTTTTAAAAACGTGTTTGCCTGTATTTATAGTACATTAGCTGGGTAAACAGAGGAGATTAAAGTGCACTGGTTCACTGTCCAGTTGTATGTCTGTGTGTTGATATACCTGATGGATCCTACAGAGCAGATGCTTTGTGAAGCCAGAAGGTTTGATAAAATAAGCTTGGGTTTTAGTGAGAGCAGATATCCAATGACCATTGCTGGGAATGGAATGCAAACTATACTGTTTGTTTGGTCTGGGGAGCGGGGCTGCTAAATAAGTGTCCATCCGCTCATCGAAATATGGAGGATTCCTGGGGAAGCTGTCCCTTTGAAAGAAGATTTGAATATGCATGCACTCCTCCCGCGCACCGAAATCACTGACCATGAGCAGGTGGCAGCATGTCGAGAAAGTTGTTGGGAAATTGGAGTTATTGGCAGGAGGGAGAGGTAGGTTTCTGTCAGGAGCTGTTTAATTCAAAAGGGTTCAATCCGGCAGTGTGCGATCGATGTGGATCCCTGGTTTATTGGCCAGATCAAATCAGAGCTGCTCCAAATTGCATTCGCTTTAACACTTAAAGCGAGGATGTCCACTGACTTAGAGCCTTTCTCTTTCACACACAAACACACGCACTTATTAACGTCCTGCTGTTTCTCCCTCTGAATCTTGGGTGAGCTATTTTTCTGGATAGTAACTTTCTTCAGTGGATTATAACATATTGACCCAGAGCACTAAATAAATCGCAGCAGAAAGAACCCCTTCTGCAAGCCGGAGAATACACTCCTGTGCAATTTCTCCGACCCACTTAAGTAGTCACAGGAATGCCTCTTTGGAAGGACGTGCGCACCCCGATTCCTGAGTAATATTTTCGAGAGGATAGACATGTAAGCAGCAACTCATTCGATCCTGACCACTGCTAGATGTACCTATACACCACCGTGTTCAAGATACCGAGGCATTTTATTCAACTGCTCTTCTATCTAACGAAAGATGGTGTCAATCCACTCCTGCCTTATTTGACCTCAATTTATTGAACAGAAATTGCACCTCAAAGCCGGGAATTCACAAATGTCTGGACGAGGTTAACCTCATCGCGAATTCACCAGTGCTGCTCCAGGGAGAAGTGGTTCGCTCAGGGAAAGGTGTCAATTATGTATTTCACATGGTTCCTGTTGCTGCTCTGGGCTGCACAGGTATCAATATGGCCAATAAAAAGCAGAATGGCTGGTCGAGAAAGAACCCGTCACCAGCAATTTAGCATGGCCAATCCACCTAGCCTGCACGGGGAGGAGAAATAAATTTGTCACCAGTCTGCACATTGCAGACGCCATCTGAACAAGATGTGGCTGTCCTGTGTATTTTGGAATTCATTTTATTCTGATTCACGCAGAAAGCTGCTTTTCCAGCGATTCCTTTTGTGAATGTGCCAAATTAGCATTCATTTTATAACAAGAAAGATGTTAGGAGCAGAAATGCAAATAAAAAATGGATCGAATTCCTCAGGGTTCCTGTGGCCGGAGGCCCGAGGCTCTCACTCGCTGTCTACGATGGCAGATGCTCTTTAACCTCATTGCTTTCCGCCTGACGTGTGTTAGTATTGATCGATTGCCTGTCGTGCCCCCCCCCCCCCCTCCTTTGCATTTCACCAACTACTGAGGGTGATCTGGCCCTCCACCTCTGGAGGGAGGATGGAGTGTGGGTGGGGTAGGTGACTTGTCCCTGTCACCTCTGGGCAAGGGAGCCGAATGCTTCAGTGATCCTTGCGGCTGTTCAGCCCTGAGGGCTCATTGCCCGGCCGCTCAATGGAGTTGACGACGGGACAGGCTGTCATCTCCTTCACATGAGGTGAAATATATGTGTCTATATATAATAGCAATGCCTGCAAGTTCCCCTGATCAGAGCACGAGCCTTTTGGGCTCTCATGTTTTCTGCATTGCTGAATGACAGTCTTCAATTATCAAACACAAACCACTGACTCCAACTCCTAATAAAGTTCATCACATGGCGCAGGAACCATCCACATCCACATCGTATGACAAGGAAAGAAATCGTCTGAATATTGCCATCGAATGAACAGGGATTTGGCCTATTCTGCTGATCGAATGGTTAATGATTAACCGGCGATTAACTGAGGGGAACGTCAATCGCAGCCGTGACATCAATGTTATTGAGGTGACTGGCGAGGGTAAGTTGGAGGGCAGACAGGAGGCAGCGAGTTTCTTGTGAGGTTTTCTGGTCAGCGCAGAGGGGAGGCGCACTGAGGAAGGCCTGGCTGTATGTGTGTGTGTGTGTGGAGAGAAGATTTGCAGGGAAGCTTGTGAGCTTAATTATTCTCCCGCTTTGTTCCAGTGATAGCAAAGGGGCAAGGAATGCCTGTTATAGTTACTGCAGAATGCCTGTTGTTGGGGGTGGTGCAGTTCGATGCAGAGGAACACATTCCTGTTGGCTTAGCGCTGCTGCTTTATGCAATCCAGTCAACCAACAAATAACAATTCGAATCAAATATTGCAAAAGTCATTGGATCAATTGCACATGGTTAAAACCTACAGAAGTGAAGTAAGTTAAGGATTTTTAAAAACATGGTGACATCGCATCGGGGAGATGGAGGGAGCTCGATTGGCCAAGACATATTTATTGCATGTGTTTTTCTACATGTTGTGAGTGAGACAGGGGGAAATTGATATAAATGGGAGGGGGTGAAAATGAGAATTGTACACCGAACAAGGCACAGAATGGGTAAAGCAACTATTTTTTAAGCTTCATTTGTATGATATTTATATTGATGCAAAGTAGTTTTGCTTGCTGACGAATGCAAGTGTGCATTAAAATTCAGCAGATCACCAGGTACTCTTAAATAATGAAGCGTGACATCCTCTCCAGGAGGCTATCTCACATCACTTTGAATTCCCACTTCCCATACTGGTGCTGTTTAAAATTTGAGAGCCTGTTCCACAATCCAGTTCTCTGCGTTTATATTACTAGCCCCAGCTCTCTATCTTTGACAGCAAGATCTTAAATTAGGAAATAAATTGGATCTACCAGGGTTTGGTATTGATAAATGCACACGCTGGACCAGTTCTCCTGAATCCAACCTCAGTGCGATTTTAATTTTCCTGAGGCTCTGCTTCAATTCAGTTCAAATTCCCAAAGAACACATAAGGCTAGCATTGCCTTCAGTAATTTTAATGAATACAATACACAAAATACAAGAACATGTTCGGAGAAACACCCCAACGCATTATTTCACACATTTGGTGCTAATATGAGTTTAAGAGATGAAGGAGAAGTGACAACGAATCATCGATTTGCTTATTAAGGGTCCGAAGAAATCATGAATAATAATGCGTGGCTCACTCTGTACCTGTAGAACCAAATCAAAAAGGGAGCACTTTATTTCAAGTTCACCTATCATCTCAGTGAATAAACAGTACAAGAGAGTTTGTGCTTCAGAGCATTATGAAGCAGCTAGTATATCTCTGGAGCATAGAAAGATTGAGCAGAAGGACAGAGGGCTTCATGTTTCACCGGGGCACTTTAAGAATTTGAATTCAATTTAAAAAATCTGGAATCAATAATTTGCCCTCAGTAAAAGTGATCATGAAACTGATGGCTTGTCATTCAAAATCCAACTGATTCATTAATCTGCTGTAGGGGATGAAACCTGTTGCCCTTCCCTGATCTGGCCTGTGTGCCAGTCCAGTCCCGCACTAATATCTTTGACTCTTAATTTCCCTCTGAATTGACCTATCAAACCATTCAGTTGTATCAAATTGGGCAAAGAATAGACTGCAGCAGTTCACAAGGGCCACTATCAACATCTCAGGCCAACCAGGAATGGCCAATAAATGTTTGCCGTGGCAAACTGACATACTGCAACAGAGTTATGCAGCTAGTATTGTCCAAGAGTAGTACCTGAGGAGGCTCAGACTGACTAGGAATGGCTGCATTTGAGATGTTTTGCCTGGTTCATAAAGACCTTCTAAGAAGTCAGCCATTTGCAGTGCGCCATACAGTGTCAATGGAAGCCACTACTGCTCTAAAAACTTGTGTGGCACACACTATCTCCATTATAACATTAGATTTTTGAATATCCTTAATTTTCTTCCCCATTTCTTTCTTCCTCTGTCAAAGGTACAGACTCATGCTGAATTATAGAACATAGAACATTACAGCGCAGTACGGGCCCTTCGGCCCTCGATGTTGCGCCGACCCGTGAAACCATCTGAAGCCTATCTGACCTACACTATAGAACATGTTCAGGAAATTTAAATGTAAGTCTTGCCACAGTTGCAGATGCCCCTTTGAGGAGACAAGGGGCACGGTTGAAAAGCCAGGGCCTTCATGAATAACCTCAGACGGTACAGGAATTGAACTCATGTAGTTGGCATTGCTCCACATCACCAACCAGGTGACCATCCAACTGAGCTAACCAACGGAAAGTACTATTGGCCCCCCAACAGCTCACTCAAGTGATTGATGTGCAAGCGTAAGCCTGAGCAGTGAATGTTAGCAGGGTGCTTAACAGTGGAGAGCATCAGAGTGGGGCTTGATCTCATACACAGAGGCATACTTTCCAGCATGGTTAACTGGCCAAAATCAGGAGAAGAAAACCTGGTTGGCTTTCTTTGCCTCCGACTCAGAGGTGGAGAGATCTATTGTGGCATCTCGCTGGCTAATATCAACTAACGTATGGTTGGCACAGTGGGTTAGCCTGTTGCCTCACAGCGCCGAGGTCCCAGGTTCGATCCTGGCTCTGGGTCACTGTCCATGTGGAGTTTGCACATTCTCCCCGTGTTTGCGTGGGTTTCGCCCCCACAACCCAAAGATGTGCAGGCGAGGTGGATTGGCCACGCTAAATTGCTCCTTAATTGGAAAAATTGAATTGGGTACTCTAATTTGTTTTTCAATTAACGTATGGAGTGAACTTGCACTTTTTCTGTCTTATATTCTGAAGGGTAAACTAAATACTGTAGGGGCAATAAATTCTCATTCTTTCCCTTCATGGGTGCATCCTCATGCAATGCCTTCCCTAAACACTATTGACATGGGTAAGGGAGGAAAAGAAGGACAAGCTTTGTGACCAATTTCAGAAAAAATGGTGGGACATCCTTTCCAACTCTAGAAGGCAGAAGGCAATCGAGCAAATAGCAAGTGTCCATGGTTATCCATGATGCATCACTGAGCAAACGGAAATGACACATCCCTCGTTTGCCCAAATGTTCTCCACCGGCAAACTAAATTACATACTACAGCATTTCCCTATCTACCATATTAATAAGGAAACTGTTGTGGATAGCTTCAACCCTTTGAAAAAGAAACCCTTGTCAGACATCTTATCTGACATCTTGACTGCATATTTTCTAGGCATGCTCTTTAATCCTGTCACAATCTATTTTCAACATCTCACCTAGATCTACTAGATCTCATTCTGCCATAACATCTAGATCCTATCTCCAAGTCTTCTAAGACTAAAAGATTTAAGTTTATCCTTGTTGCCCTCCTCTACACCTTCTGTTGAACAATCTATATCACCAGATGTGTACATCAAAATATGTTCAGCGTGAATGCAGCAAAGCATTCCAGAATCTCATTCACCTACTGAGTTTTCAGAACCTTATTCACCTACTGAGTTTTCAGAATCTTATTCACCCATTGAGTTTTGAGGAGAGCTTCACTACTTTTTCAATAAAAGCTGAGATGGTAAAATGAGCAGCAACGTACATAATTGTTGCCACTGATTTTGCCACCATTTACAGACTAAAGCATTTCGCACGACGCTTCATCTAGATCACCAAGCCCCTTTTGGAGACTTTCCCGGTGAGCTCCATGTGTTCTTGCAGCATGAAGATGTGCGCTCGCAGGCATTCAGGAAAATGTCACAACTCTATAGAGTGCAATTATAAAGGAAAACTCTCACTTTGAGTTTGAAGCCTTGCTGGAGGCTGGCACAAGACCGCTTCTGAATTGCACTGGGCTTCTCTCCCCAGTGATTCTGTTTGCTATTCACTTCACACAACAAAACAGGGTCCATTTTTCTTGCATATTCATTCATGAGGGGCTGCTGCTTGCATGCTGTTAACTTGCTGATGACAGCTTAATAAGGTCCTCACTTTGTGTTTCATCCCAATGAGCTTGTCAGGCTTTGTGTAGCAGGCTAACCTTTCCCTTTTTTCTCCAAGGAAGGGGCAGTTGTGTCACTATTATTTAAAAGAATGAAGAACTTTTGAGAGACGGGCTGTGACAGATTGCACTGACATCACACATATAAAAACCTACAAGATTCTGATTTTCATTATTAAAAACATTGGTGGACACTTTAGCCGAGAAATAAAAATAATGCAGCAGATTACAATAAATAATTACCTTTAACAGTTAGAATGGAGCAGTATGTAAATTCAGTGGTTTTGATTCTATCGGTCATTTCCCTTATTCAAACATGATTAGGTATTGTTTTCAGAAACAAACAGGAGTGATGTAAAGAAGCACAAATCGATTTAAAAAGTAACTTTTGCCGGCAAAATGTTGCTCTCTTTGTTATCTGTGACAGTGGACAAAGTACTGACCTGACTGCAAAAATAAGTTTGTCTTAAAATGATTGGAAATAGACAGCAAACAGTGCACAATCTGGAATTTCAGCAGTCAGGCTGAAAATAATTTATTTAAAAGGAGAGATGACAACGATAACATAATGGGGGGGGGGGGGAAGTTAAATTGTCGTTTGTAAATAAACGATTGAGGAAATGTAGAATAAAACAATTTTTTTTTTATGTGTTCTTTAATGATCTGAGGTAATCGTATTCGGTTAAAATCTTGATTTATACACAGGATGTAAGCAATGCTTAGTTCCTCATAATCTTACTTTTTGTCTTTAATCAATTTATTCCCCTATTTGGTTCTGACAGACTATATACTGATGTTAATGGACTATTTTTGCAGCACACTTGAACCTTTTGATCAAGTGTTTCTTTTCCTCTAACTGTGAAAGGTCTTGTGTAGAATTTACCATAAATGTGAGTTTTTTGAGACACTAAGATAAATTGTGTACAAATCTGCAATAACAGTCCTAGGTTGCACTCCATTTTATACAAAGGTAAACATATAGAAATGTTAATGATTGGGGTTGGGTGGTGCACGTGAGTGAAAAGCACAGATTGCTCATGATTTACCACAAACCATCAAGTTGTCAGTTTAACATCTCAAGATCCTGTAAGGAAACTGGTGTTGATAATTAAAATGTCACATTGATGAAGTAAGTAGTTCTAAGGTTGGGGCTAAGGTACATATTGGGGTTGTGCAAAGGAAATTTTAATCTGCATGGAACCGTAGATCAGCCATGATCTTATTAAATGGCGGAGCGGGTGAGAAGGGATGAATGGTCTACGTCTGTTCCTATTTCTTACGGTCTTTTCAATAAGTTGACTCCATTATTGGCTGTAATTTTAACGAAAACAGGAGGGGAAAATACTGCCATCCCTCACTGACATACTTAAAATTGACCATCCCTCAGAATAATTTGTCAGATGGCTAATATTCCTAATTCTTTTATGGAGCAACTGAATTATGGAACGGTTAAAGAGCAACATTACAATTACATGGGATCAAGTTTAACTGTTCCACCCATTGTACAGAACATTTGATTTTCTTTTACACTGACAGCCATTGCTCCTTTCAGTTAAACACAAGCCTTATGATTTGTTAGTGATAATCCTTTGATCTGATGAATTTTTATTTTATCTTTAAAGATTTAATAATAATAATCTTTATTGCTTCCTCCTTATCGATTGCAAACACGTCTAGTGTCTGAATTACCTCCTCTAATAATAATAATAATCTTTAATGTCACACGTAGGCTTACATTAATGCTGCAATTAAGTTACTGTGAAAAGCCCCTAGACCCCATATTCCGGCGCCTGTTCGGGTACACAGAGGGAGAATTCAGAATGTCCAATTCACCTAACAACACGTCTTTCGGGACTTGTCGAGAAAACCAAGGCACCCGGAGGAAACCCACGCTGCCACAGGGAGAACGTGCAGACTCTGCACAGACAGTGACCCAAGCCGGGAATTGAATCTGGGATCCTGGCGCTGTGAAGCAACAGTGCTAACAACAATGCTACCGTGCCGCCCTTAGCTACTAATGTGACAGGGCATACCATAAGGCAAAAATTAAACTTAATAATAGGTCTGTCTGAAATTTCAAAGGCGCATGATGGCGCAGTGAGTTAGCACTGCTGCCTCACGGCGCCGAGGTCCCAGGTTCAATCCCGGCTCTCGGTCACTGTCCGTGTGGAGTTTGCACATTCTCCCTGTGTTTGCGTGGGTTTCACCCCCACAACCCAAAGATGTGCAGAGTAGGTGGATTGGCCATGCTAAATTGCCCCTTGGAAAAAAATGAGTTGGGTACTCTAAATAAAAAAAAAATGAAATTGCATTCTTTCCAGGAAATCGAGTCCTGCCACTTCAATTTAATGAAGACATTTCATTCCCGTACCAGCCTCCCCGAATAGGCGCCGGAATGTGGCGACTAGGGGCTTTTCACAATAACTTCATTGAAGCCTACTCGTGACAATAAGCGATTTTCATTTTTCATTTTTTCATTAACATTTATTATTACAACAGTGACGGGCAGCACGGTGGCGCAGTGGGTTAGCCCTGCAGTCTTACGGCGCCGAGGTCCCAGGTTCGATCCTGGCTCTGGGTCACTGTCCGTGTGGAGTTTGCACATTCTCCCCGTGTTTGCGTGGGTTTCGCCCCCACAACCCAAAGATGTGCAGGCTAGGTGGATTGAACACGCTAAATTGCCCCCTTCATTGGAAAAAATAAATTGGGTACTCTAAATTTATTTTTTAAAGAATGATTACAACAGTGACAAATGCTCACATTTATCAGTACTTTATGACATAAGCACGTTAGCAAACAGGTTCCAGTTTACCCAGTGAGTGGGTAAGAATGTGCAATTCACTACCTCAAAAAGGAGTTGAGGTGAATAGCGTGGGTGCATTTAAGGGACAGCTACATGAATAGATGAGGAAAAATGGAATCAAAGTTTCTGGAGCTAAATGAAGGGGAAACTGACTCATGTGCGGCAAGGTAGCACAGTGGTCAGCACTGTTGTTTCACAGCACCAGGGTCCCAGGTTTGATTCCCGGCTTGGATCACTGTCTGTGCGGAGTCTGCACGGTCTCCCCGTGTCTGTGTGGGTTTCCTCCAGGTGCTCCGGTTTCCTCCCACAAGTCCCAAAAGACGTGCTGTTAGGTAAATTGGACATTCTGAATTCTCCCTCAGTGTACCCCAACAGGCGCCGGAATGTGGCGACTTGGGGATTTTCACAGTAACTTCATTGCAGTGTTAATATGAGCCTACTTGTGACAATAAAGTTTATTTAAAAAACTATGGTGGGCAGCACGGTGGCGCAGTGGGTTAGGCCTGCTGCCTCACAGTGCCGAGGTCCCAGGTTCGATCCCGGCTCTGGGTCACCATCCGTGTGCACATTCTCCCTGTGTTTGCATGGGTTTCGCCCCCACAACCCAAAGATGTGCAGGCTAGGTGGATTGGCCACGCTAAATTGCCCCTTAATTGGAAAAAATGAATTGGGCTAAATTTAGAAAAAAAATGGAAAACAAACTGGCACCTGGGCCAATGGGTTAGTTTCTGTGCTGTAAAGATTGATCAAATATGATGCAGAGGGCCCCAGGTATCATGTTTTGATTATCCATTATTTGTGTTGATGCATTATTACCAGGACTAGTCTGTTTTTGTCTATGCATCAACTTTGATGAAACAACTTAACATGCAGTCCTCTTGTGTCCCCCCCACTTCCCAATCATTCTATTCTGCAGCTATATGGTTATTGTTACCAGGACAGCAATGACATCGCAGAGACATTGACCACTATCACAGAACTCGGATCCCCATTAGAAATGATTCAACTTCTGCAGACTTCATGGGAGGAGCGATTCCGAGTAAGTACTGAGGGTCTCTGGAACTTTGAGTGGGAAGATGGCCGGAGAGTGGGGGGACGGGGGCGGGATTGAAACATGCTGGAAAGAATGGGAAGAAAATATCTCGGCCACAAACGAACGTTGTTTCCAAAACAATTCTCTGCGATTTTAAATCCTGCTTGGTAAACAAGGTGGCCTTTTTAAATCTTCTAATTAGTCAGGAGCTTGTTGGTCAAACTGAACTATTTTAATCTGATTAAGCATAATGAGATAATCTCTCTTGTCTTTTGTTTAGAATTCTTGGATTTAACATTCCAATTAGCATGACATTTAAAATAATAGCAATGCTCTTTTGTATCTTCTTCCAAGTATCTTGCAATGCATATTTTTAACTACTGTACTTCCTATTATTGTCAGAGGCTCAGAATCTCAAATGTAAAGCATCCCGAAAGCCTCAAACACAGCAGGCACTTTGAGAAGGGACATGCAGTGTGTGTGACACTTCCATTTTGTATTTGCCATCAATAACATCTGTTATATTTATTTCCTTTCCTTTTGCCTAATGTGTTTCATCATCAAATACATTTACAACATTTTTCAAGAAAATAAAACAAAGCTAAATTTAATTTTCTTCCCTTTTTTAAAGCAAATAATGCTCTTTTTCTAGTTACTTTCTCCCCAACTAAGGCTTTCTGTATTCTCAGTCGGGATGGTAAATCCATCCAGTGTATAGGTATTGCTATTAATGTTGTCAATTGTGCCCTTCAGTCTCCCTCTGGTAGTCACCCTTTACTGCTGCAGGAGGCCACAGCGAGTGATGGGAATTTTCTTTATCTGCCTCCACCATAAGGCTTCTTTCTGTGAGATTTGTCTCCTGGAAGATTTTAAAAGAAAATGTGAGCCGTTTTGTCCAATGATTCAGTGCTCTAATGAAATATTTTTTTAGTAATATTTTAATGAAATGGAAGAGCTCTCTCTGACTAGGTCACAAAGGATTTTCTGCATTTTTCAAAGTAGGTAACTGTAAATTTCTGCAGCAGTTTGTTTTCTTTGAATCCCTTCTTTGATGTATTACTCTGTTTCCCACGCGCTGTTACGTAGAATGAACTACAAGGTGCCAAACAAATCAAAATGACACCACTGTCAGGGCAGCACGGTGGTGCAGTGGTTAGCACTGCTGCCTCACGGCGCCAAAGTCCTAGGTTCGATCCCGGCTCAGGGTCACTGTCCGTGTGGAGTTTGCATATTCTCCCGTTGTTTGTGTGGGTTTCACACCACAACACAAAGATGTGCAGTGTAGGTAGATTAGCCACGCTAAATTGCCCCTTAATTGGAAAAAATGAATTGGGTACTCTAAATTTATTAATTAAATTTTTTTTAAAAATGACACCACTGTCTTAGGTTCATTATATATGTCTTCTTTTGTGTGATGTAAACATAGTGAACTTCCAGGGCAGCATGCGGCGCAGTGGTTAGCACTGGGACTGCGGCGCTGAGTACCCGGGTTCGAGTCCCGGCCCTGGGTCACTGTCCGTGTGGAGTTTGCACGTTCTCCCCGTGTCAGAATGGGTTTCACCCCCACAACCCAAAGATGTGCAGGAAGGTGGATTGGCCACTCTAAATTGCCCTTTAGTTGGGGAAAAAAAAATTTGGATACTCTAAATTTATAAAAACAAACATACTGAACTTCCCTTTGTTGCAGTGCCATGCTGAGTTTGGTATTTGACATAGAGCTGTGATGTAAAAACACTGTTTGGGATGGTACTATTTCAGAGCAGTGCATCTCAGGTTCAGTTTTCAGCCTTTGCCAAGTTAACTAATCTTAGCCAGGGCAACAGTTAGGGTTCCTGATTAGAGAGAGAGAAATCAGTCAGTCTTGCTTTTGATTGTCTCCCGATGCAGACATAAATTTCAAGCGAAGACAGAATTGGACTTGGCTGTATGTCCTACATAGTTGAATACATTCATGGTTAGAGAGTAATCAGTTGGGTGAGATACAGATTGGTTCCAGAGAAATGTGTCCTTCTGGACCATGCTTCCATTCTGGCATTGACGGAACTGCATTGCAGCAAGAGGCATTGTTGGCAGCAAGAGAGAAATCAAAACAGAATGTTTAGGTACCTGAAAGCACATCAAATTAAGATGTAGGCTCAGCCATATTAGCCATATTTATATTTATAAACAATTTCAGTGCAATCCCTCCTTATACATCTATTAACAAATTAAGAACAAGTGAAGCTATATTTTACTGACTTTTTGGAGCTGTCTCTATAAAAACTGAAGCAAGTTGTATTAAGTCTACGTTGTGCTCTTTTCATTGCAGATATGTTTGAGTCTGATACGCTTATTACACTATTTGGCCCATTCACCTCTTGGCTCAGTGACATTGTTGGACTTCCGTCCTCGCCAATTCGTTATTGTGGATGGTGAACTAAAAGTGACAGATTTGGATGATGCCAGCATCAATGAAACACCCTGCTCAAGAAATGGTGACTGTTTTATGGAGTTTCCAGCTCGGAATTTTACCTTAACCTGCTCCTTGGAGGGTAGATGCCAAAGCATGAACGAGAAGCGGAATCTTTACAATGCATACAGGTAATCGCTTCTTTCACTGCTGAACGTGTCGGAAGAGCTCAGATTGCAACCACTGCTATTGTCTGAAACCAACTGTTCGTCAGTTTCATCACCACGCAAAATTGCCTTGAAACTGCATTCCACTTTGCAAAGAACTTGTGTCATTAACTTCGTTCTTTGGTTCTTAGAAGGGATAATATGTCCAAACATGATACAGTCTGATATGCACTCAGTGTTTATTATGACAAGAGAGGAAAAGCAATGAATAGTGAGAGAATTTGCAATGATCCTAATGTTTTTGCACTGTTCAGTCATAATCTAGGCAACAACAAATACCCACATATAAACACCATATCATACTAATCTTTACAGATAGGTGTGATTGCTCCATTCAATTCCTTTCAGAAGCATGCAGTCTGAGCAAAACATCATTTAGCCACTAACACGAGCCTTGCTATAAGAAAGATATGAGACGTTACAGAACAAAAACATCGCTCTGCAAGTTTCTGTGGAATCTGTGTTGAATTTCAGTCCACATGGTATAGGTTGAACTCACAAGTGCTATGCAAAACATCAACATGCATCTTTTATACCTGAGAAACTGCTGCCAAATGCATTGCCACAAAACTACTGTAGAAATGGCAAATGATATTTGGGAATTGGGGAAAGAGACGGATTTTAAGCCGGCATTTGCAACACTGGCAGAAAATCCCACAAGATCGTAGGTACAAAAATCTCGCTTGCGAGATCTCGTTCTCCGATTTTCCCTGCCCCCCTCTGGTAGCAGGGTCATTCTGGATGGGAACTTTCTTTAAATATATTTGAATAAATTTAAATGTATTTAAAGGGCTTCCCCATCATATGTTTCCCTCGGATAGGGAATTCCCCTTTTGGCGATGTGACGTCACGTCAGCAAGGTTTACAACGTCTGCAAAACGTGAAGCTGTCAAGGGAAACCTACTAGGGACGCAAAGGTAGGTATAGCCCCTAGGGTTGGGGGGGTGGGGGTGCAGAGGGCATGCCCGGGCAGTGCTCTGTCACTGTGCCAGGTTGGCAATGCCAAGGATGAGCAATTTAGGAAGCCCCATTGGAGGGGTTCTCCTTATGTGTAGGAGGTACCCCGATGCTTGTGTGGTGGAGGTGTTTGACCCGATGGTTGTGGAGAGGGGAGGGCTGCCACAATGCTTGTGTATGGTGGGGGGGGGGGGGGGGGGGTTGCTGTTATACCTGGCAAGGGCCTGATGGGGTGGGAACAACTAACCTCCCTGTGAACCTCACAGAATATAAGCTCCCCCGTTACGGGGGCGGGGGACCTAAAAAAAATGGATAGTTATATGGTATATAAAGCTGGCCAGTTTGGTAGTGGTAAGGCAGATCCAGTAGGGATCTACCGTGTGATGTATATAATAGTTAATTGTAAAACTAAGTTTCTTTGAACTACTCGGTGTGGACACCTTTGTGGTCTTATAAAACTGGCAATGAGGGTTAAACTGGATAACTATTGACACTGCTACACCATCAGATAACTTGCTGACTGCCTGAGGCGCACATATATTTGCAGTGATACGAAGCCTTACATACCCAGCGCCGCCCGATACACAAATCTTCAACCAACTAATAGCTCTAGTGGGGCAGCACTCCAACTGTACCATTATTGCATCGTGGTATCATTTTAACACCATGAGGAGGACCCTGTGTGAGTCTGTCACTGAGTATTTGTCCCGGTTGCGGACAATTGGCCAGTTCTGCGGATACGGCACTTTCCTGCAATAAATGCGATGAGATTGTTTAGTTTGTGGCATTAACAATGCAGCCACCCTAAAGTAACTCTTGCCCGAACCTTCCCTGAATCTACAGCAGGCCACACAAATTTTGCTTT
Organism: Scyliorhinus canicula; assembly: GCF_902713615.1. NCBI lineage: Eukaryota > Metazoa > Chordata > Chondrichthyes > Carcharhiniformes > Scyliorhinidae > Scyliorhinus > Scyliorhinus canicula. The sequence continues at coordinate 263,716,124 of NC_052146.1, forward strand.
CCCATGGAAAGCACAGAGCGAGGGGTGCAGGAAATACAAGGCATGGAAGTCGACCCCTCCCAGCATGGGATCCCACCCCCGACCTCTATCCTGCCCTGGACCGAGAGCCATGAAGGCCTGTCCTGTTGGCCAAAGGGTGAGTCATCCCGATGAGAGACTTCCCCGGCATCTGAGGGTGAGCCGGGTCATTGCCAGGCATGTGGTCGTCGGCCCAGGTGAGACCGTGGACCAACCAGAGATCCAGGTGACCCGGAAAAGGTAGGCACCAGCCTAGACCACGTATCTTCTTCCTGGGTGAGCCTGAAGAAGGTGACTGCATGCAGTTAAATTGTGTGGCGGCATCCTGGATGGCCCTCATAAGGATTACGTGCAGGTGAATGGGCATTTGCTGGACAGGGAACTGGACACTGGTACGGTGGTTTTTGTTATGGGACAGAGTACGTTTGACTGCATTAAACACGGAATACAGGATTTGGACCTAACAGATACCATGGCAGAGTTGACCATCTACATTGGTGAGGCATTGAACTTTGCAGGTACCCCCATGACTCCAGAGGTTGTCACCAATCGGTGCGCCTCCTGTTGATTGGGGTCAGGGGACAAGGCCTCACCTTGATGGGCCATGATTGGTTGAGCCATCTACAGCTAAATTGGTAATGCATCCTCCAGATGGGATCTGGGGGCCTGAACGAAGTGCTGGGCACGTACACAAAAATAATTCAACGTAGACTGGGAAAAATAGCTCACATTCATGTCCGACTCCGGATCTCAACCCCAGTATTTCTGGCGCACCCCGTCGTTAGAAAAAGTGGAAACTGAACTCAGTTGGCTGAAGAGTCTGGGTATCATCAGGCCTGTATTATTTAATGGATTGGGCAGCGCTGGTGGTGCCGGTGTTCAAACCGGGCAAGACAGTCTGGTATGCGGGGACTATAAACAGACAGTGAATACGGTTTCAAGATTAGATCGATACCCCATGCCTCGCATTGAATGTCCGTACGCAAAGTTGGCGGGTGGATGCTCAGTCACTAAACTCAATAACGGCCACGCATATTTATGGCTTGAGTTGGACGCAGCCTCCCAGAAATATGTTACAGTCAATACACGGAGGATATTACAAATACACCTGGATGCCTTTTGGTGTGTCTTCTGCCTGCGCTCCATTTCAACGAGTAATGGAGAACATCCTGAGAGTTGCCGTGTGTGACAGTCTGCTTAGATGACGTACTGGTCATGGAAGCATCCAAACAAGAACATCTGGAAAACCTTGAGGTCGTGCTGAAACAGTTCTCTGAGTCTGGTGTCCACTTACGGCGGGCGAAATGTGTCTTCCATGCACGAGAGGTGGTCCACCTCAGTTGCTGGGTGGAGCGTACCATTCAGCAGGCCCCCAACACGATGGATGCCACAGAGCTTTGTACATTTTTAGGACCTATTAACTATTATGGCAAGTTCATCCCGAACCTTGCGGCCATGAATCAAGAGTGGGCATGGGGAAAGTCACTGGATGTGGCTTTTTGGAAGGTGAAGAAACAGTTATCATCTTCTGGGTTACTGACCCATTGGGATCCCACCAAGCCCTTACTCGGCACGTGCGACACGACGCCTCACAGTATTGGGGACGCCCTATCGCATCGGATGGAGAATGGCGTGTTGCGGATGATCGCTTTCACCTCTCGGATGCTGGCTGCGGCAGAACAAACATATGCGCAGATCGAGAAGGAGGGTCCGGCGGTGGTCTCCATGTGAAAAAATTTCACCAGTACGTCTACCGCTTCATTATTATTACGGGCCATAAACCTTTACTCAGCCTTTTTAAAGAGGACAAGGCGATCTCGCCCACTGCCTCCGCAAGGATGCAATGCTGGTCCCTGCTGTTGGCCATCTATGAATATTAATTAGAGCATCGGCCGGGGACCCAGATAGCAACTGCCGATGGGCTGAGCTGTTTGCCTTTACTGACCAGCCCCCCCGTGGTCACCACTCTAAACGTCACGGATTCTTTGCTCGTCACGGCGTCTTGGATCCGTGAATGGACTCAGACAGACTCGATTCTCGCAAAGTTGTGTTATATGGAGATCAACATCGACAGCTACCAGGCAAATTACAGGCATTTTCGACAAAACTGTCAGAGTTTAGTGTGGAGGACGGTATCCTGCTATGAGGTACATGCGTCATTCCAGAAAGGAGTTGTTATTGAAGGACCTCTACAGTGGACATCCAGGGGTGTCTAAAATGAAGATGTTGGCGCGCAGTTACGACTGGTGGCTGGGCCTGGCTGCGGACAATGAGAGAATGTACCAGCAATGCTCTGTCTGTCAGGAGCACCAGGAACTCCAACCGGGTGCGCCTCTTCACCTTTTGCGTGCCAACGTTCCTGGTCTGTTTCAGGGTTCAATGTTCCTCCTTGTGAGTGACATTCATTCAAAATGGCTGGAAGTCCACAAGATGGTGGCAACCACCTCCCGGGCAACCATTGAAAAGTTGCGATTATCGGCACCCCTGAAGTAGTCATTACAGACAATGGGACTCCTATCATGAGTGAGGAGTTCTCTGGGCTATTGAAAGCAAATTGGGTACAGCGCATTCGTACTGCCCTGTACCACCCGGCTTCTAATGGTTTAGCGGAGTAGGGGTACAGATGTTCAAAAGAGGCCTCAAGATACAGTATTCTAAGGCAGCACGGTCGCACAGTGGTTAGCATTGCTGCCTCACGGCGCCGAGGTCCCAGGTTCGATCCTAGCTCTGGGTCACTGTTTGTGTGGAGTTTGCACATTCTCCCCGTGTTTGCGTGGGTTTCGCCCCCACAACCCAAAGATGTGCAGGCTAGGTGGATTGAACACGCTAAATTGCCCCATCATTGGAAAAAATGAATTGGGTACTCTAAATTTATATATAAAAAAAAGAAGCAGTATTCTGGTTCGATAGACACAAGGCTAGTTTCTTTCCTAGTTTGCTACAGGAACATCCCACACGCAGTGACTGGGGAGGCCCCGGCTGAAATGCTGATGGGCTGTAGGCTTTGAACCAGCCTTAGTATGATTTTCCCTGACATAGGTGCAAAGTACGCCACAAACAAGCTGCAAGGGCATTGCCCTGTTCGACGTTGCCCACCCAGATGCTTTGTACCAGGTGACATAGTGTGCATTCAAAACTTTGCAGATGCCGCCCAGTGGATCTCCGGGACTATCCTCTGCCAGTAAAGGCCGGTTTCCTATCAAATACAAGTCCAAGGTCAAATCATGCGAAAGCACCTTGATCACATTAGGTTTAGGTGACCAGATTTTTGAAAATTTCCTCGTCATATTTTCGTTCAGCTGATGCCACAGCAGGCCATAGCGGAGCCCCAAGGGGGTCAAGAAGCCATATGAGAGAGGCTGTGGACACAGGTTTGGAAATGGAAACTCAAGTGTCGGAACACTCTGATGGGGAATCAACAGTCCCACCGGAGGATTCTTCAGACTTTGAGGGGGAGGGATATTATAACCCACAAGTGTCATACAGGGTGGGAACAATTAACTTCCCTGTGAACCTTGCAGAATACAAGCTTTCCCTTTAAGGGAGTGGGAGACCTCAAAAAATGTATAGTTGTATGATATATAAAGCTGGCCAGTTTGGCACTGGCAAGGCAGGCCCATAGTGTTGGGTGGGGTTACTGGGTTATGGGGATAGGGTGGAGTTGTTGACCTTGGGTCGGGTGTTCTTTCCAAGAGCCGGTGCAGACTCGATGGGCTGAATGGCTTCCTTCTGCACTGTAAATTCTATGAGTAGGGATCTACCGTGTGGTGTATATAATAGTTATTGTAAATAAACTAAGTTTCTTTGAACTATTCGGTGTGGACTCCTTTGTGGCCTTATAAGAGTTGCCTTGATGCTTGTGGGGGTAGTCCCCCATGTCCATGTCAGGGAGTTTGTTTCTAACATGAGACTGACACTTCATTGAAATGTTTGGGGCATTTTGCAATATTGGAGGTGCCATTTTTGGATGAAATGTTAAAACCAAAGCACTGTTTGGCGTCACAGAGTGAAGTGCGATTCAAGGAAGAGCAGGGTGTTTTCCCAGTGTCTTGTCCAATATTTATCCCTCAACCAACATCTAGGGTGCTATCTACTGGCCGCATTGTGCCCGAAATGCAACGCAGCATGGCCGGTAGATGCCGGGGTTCCCGATTCCGGGATCTACCCAGCTCGCCATGCCTTGCAAGATCTACCGCGATCTCACATTCGGAATCCCGCCCATTGTGGAAGGGCTCACTATTTTTCAAATTTGCATATTAGAGCGAGACTGCTAGTCTCACTCTAATATGCATTCCCGCGATCTACTGAAGCCCTGGGATCTAACCTTTCTGCCTTGGAGACCTTAGGTGAGTGCTGCTTGGTACTGGTCTCCACAACGGAGGCCAGATGGAATGGCACTCGTGGGGAGTCTCCCAGGGGATTGGAGGCCCCAGGTGTTTGCACTCTGGGCAGGGTTGTACGCTGGTTCTGCCAGCCTGACACCCTGGTAGTACCCTGTTAGCACTGCTGGCTTGCAGGGACACTTGCCAGGGTGCCAGGCTGGCATTTCTTCCATGCCAGGGATCAGGCCCAGGGGTGCGCTGTGCAGAGGGACTGAGGACCCCCTTATTGGTCAGTTGGGGCTTTGGGAGAAGGGTTGGGAAATGGTGTCCTGATCTCTCCCTGCACTGAGGTGATCAGGTGAGCAGAGCTCCCTGTGCAGGAAACGGGATTAATTGCAGCCTCGTCAGGGAGTTCCCTGCTGAGGCCCGGAATATAACCAGAGTCCCGGTAGATAGCAGGGTGTTTCTCTGCGCTGTGAAACACCCGGCTAAACACGCTCGTCCCGGACTCTGTTCCAATTCGGTTAGATCATGCCCCTCAGGTGGATGATTTGATCATTTACTTTACCACTCTCTGCGGAAACCTGCTTTCTGCTAATTTGTTGCGTTTCCTACATTATAATGGGTCGAAAGTACTTCATTGGTTTTAAGTTGCTTTGGGATATCTTGCTGCCATGAAAGAATCGTAAGTCTTCTTATTTTCAACACTTCTGTAGAAATCCTTGCACGGTACTAAAGCATCAGTTTAGTCCAAAACAACTTGACAGTGCTGAAGCCCAATAATTGTTTTAGAACATAGAACATAGAACAGTACAGCACAGAACAGGCCCTTCGGCCCTCAATGTTGTGCCGAGCCATGATCACCCTACTCAAACCCACGTATCCACCCTATACCCGTAACCCAACAACCCCCCCCTTAACCTTACTTTTTAATTAGGACACTACGGGCAATTTAGCAGGGCCAATCCACCTAACCCGCACATCTTTGGACTGTGGGAGGAAACCGGAGCACCCGGAGGAAACCCACGCACACAGGGGGAGGACGTGCAGACTCCACACAGACAGTGACCCAGCCGGGAATCGAACCTGGGACCCTGGAGCTGTGAAGCATTTATGCTAACCACCATGCTACCCTGCTGCCCCGCAGGGTTTTTTTAATTTGGTTTTAGTATTTTGATTGGTCTTGCTGCATGCCATTGTCATCATCGGTCCAATTTTCAACTCCTAACTACCTACCTATTTCTCACTGAAAAAAGGCAGAGGACAATAGGAAATAGAAACATACCTTGGACAGGGAGAGAAGCTTGACCACCTTAAACTGGTGGAATGCAACTTAAATATGCAAATCAGTGTCTGGCCCTGGTTGTAGAGGTCTGCGTTCATCTTTTCAGATACAAACAGAATGAGTGTGTACATCGCCTCACACACACACACGTTTCAACGTTTCAGCAGTTGAGCTGTCTAACCAGTGGTCCTTAAGGGGGTCCTTACCGGACCCAGGAAACTTTTAATTTGTTTGGTGGGGCCAAGAGGAGCAATGCGCTTTCTGGTTCTGGAACGAAAGTCCCTGATGGGCTGCCTCTTAACATTGGCAGTATGGTGCGGTGTAGAAACCACCCAGTTTTAATTCCAATGAATTCAGGGGAAATTGAAATCGAGTGATTCCCATGAGAGTGGCCGATGCACAAAGCCAGTGTTCCACTGGGATGGGAGGATCGAAAACCTACATCCTTGTTTTTTACCCCTTCGTATACTCTTGTGAAACATTAGGGAGAGGATACTCTCAGCTTTGCTAACTTCTTTGAAATTTAACACAATGCAAAAAGAAAAGATAAAGTAGTGGATCGGGGATGGGGAATTGCTTTTTAGTAATAATGTGAAGCGAGTGACAGCGAATCAGCAGCTTGGCTTACATCCACCCAAGTTACTTCAGTGTAGAAAAAACAGATAATTTGGAGAACAATCGGGCAACTTTTAATTGTCCCTTTTCCAGTTTTACCTCAGATTAATTTTAAAATCTCTTATTTATAATGCAGCATTAAAAGGGTATTTTGTGAATAAGATTTACGGAACTGATCAGTAAAATAATAAGGGTGAAATTCAACTTCATTGAGGCATAAAATGGGCCCAAGTGGATTGGCCATTCATTCTGTATCGCTCTCGACCTCCCTTTCCACTGACTTCATTTCATGCATTTTGTGCCTCTGCCAACGTTGAATTTCACACCCAATGCCTCTATCTCACATCCGTGACTAAGCCTAATTCCTAGCTTTTAGCTAAAATTATTATCATGATACTAGGGTGCAAGAATCATTCGTAAGGAGTGCAGAGTGGCATTGGCAGATGCCTACATGAAAGTTAGTTGACTGACCTTTAGAGTTGAGATCTGAAGTAGGAGGGAAAGAAAAATAATAAATCTCTTATCTGTCAAAAAGTTGTTTAACACAGCTTAATATTTGCTCCCATTGCAGGTTCTTCTTTACCTATCTCTTGCCACACAGTGCCCCATCAAGTCTCCGGTCACTGCTGGATACTGTAGTGAATGCTACAGGTATGAAAATGACATGTTTATTACACTGGCTTCATTCTGTCTGAAGATTTTGGTTTACATATTTCTATCAATAGTCTGACAAGTATAGAACTAGAATCCTGATATTACAATAGATTAGGAGTACAATTTACTGGAGTACTTAAAATTAAATTGGCTTTCCAATCCTGATGAAACAGTCAAATGCATTAGATATGTTTCATTCATTGATATATGCACTGAATCTCATGAACCCTCTGGCCAGGATTTTCCAGGATTAAGAGAGGGAGTGCAGAAGAGGCTGACAATGGACAACCAAAGAACCTGGAGATGGGGCAGGTGTAGTAGGAGCTAGAGGAGTCCCCAGAAATAGGCAGGAGGCAGGAGTGAGACCATGGAGTGATTTTAGCACAAAACCACAAATTTTAAATCTGAGGTACTGGGGAGTAATAGTTAATCTTAGTCTATAAGGAAATAATTTGTACCGGAAGCAAAAACCCACAGTTATCTGACAGAGAATGCGACTCATGTCTTTGGTTACAGTTGTTTCAATGGTGTGGGAGTGGCAGAAAGCTGGGCCAGAATTCTCCGGTCGTTAAGGTTCAGTTTTCCGGCTGGCGGCGCACCTGCGGGTTTCGTGACGGGATGGGGTGCTTTCAATGGGAAATCCCATTGACAAGCAGCGCCAGCTAACGGTACACGGCCGAGAAACACAAAGCTGGGGGATCGGAGAATCCTGCCCCTGGTTTGAGGAAACAAGTCAGTGAATTCACAGGCCTGTTTGGGCAGCAGAATTTATCAATTCGAGAAATATAATCAATTGAAAATTACAGTAATTAATTGCTTTGTGTGGTTTTACGAACATATCTTTACACAAAGAACAAGCAAATAATTGTGATGAAAGATTGAACTTCCAACAATTTAAATGGATATTTTACTGGACAGTTTGCTTATTTAGTAAGTTCCAAATTTCACATTTCAGAAACCATATCCTCTGAATTGCTTAGAGCATCAATTTTAAGGGCAGCACGGTGGTGCAGTGGGTTAGCTCTGCTGCCTTTCAGCGCCAAGGTCCCGGGTTCGATCCCGGCTCTGGGTCACTGTCCGTGTGGAGTTTGCACATTCTCCCTGCGTTTCGTCCCCACAACCCAAAAGATGTGCAGGGTAGGTGGATTGGCCACGCTAAATTGACCCTTAATTGGAAAAAATGAATTGGGGTACTCTAAATTATTATTTTTTAAAAATAAAATAAATTTAAAAATTCTAAGCATCAATTTTAGGGTAGTGCAGCCTGCAATATGAGAGATGGATTGGAATAGGGAAGATTATTCTCCCAGCAAACACATACAAAGTGCTGCTCCCATTGTGATTTATTGTTTTTCATGTTTTATTTGAAACCAAAGGCTAAAACAGATTTGGAGATTCAAACCTTTTTCTATGAACCCAACCAGCCGATTAGATCATGGATGGAATCTGGGATTTTCATTTACAGTTCAAGTGAATCTGCAAGTATTATAGAGTTGCATAGGAACAGAAGAACAGCAAATAATTGGATGGGGAGAATCAGAAAGTAAAATGATTGGAAATAAGTAGACTTTTGGTGGTGTTGTGCTGCAGCTGGGTGTAAATTGTTGCTGAAAAAGTGTTTCAAAACTGACTAGCTTCGCCCAATCACTCAAATATTCTGGATTCATTGTATCATCCAACATTAAATGACATTTAAGGAAGTGCAAGACTCCCCGAGCTCATAAAAGAAGTTGGTGCGCCTGTCCTACAAAAAACATACCTGCCCCAAGCCAGTCTAAATCTTCCACTTTGGTCACATTGCAGATGATGGGCATTACCAATCTATAATATTTGTGTGAACATGTTGAACAAAAAAAGTACCGAAAACTATTCATTCTCATGCAACATTGTTTTTAAATCCACCACGATTACACAACAAAAATATGCAACTTTCTACCTGTATAAACTCTAGCTCTTTGGAAATGGTCCGTTCAGTAAATGGATTGTGCGGATTAGATGTAGCCTTTCTAGTACTTATCAGTAGCTTGGTATTTCAAACAGTACTTGCTTACTGCAAAACAGGTGCAAACTTGTTTCATTCTTCACAAGATATAGGGCCTGATTCTCCTCAAAGTTAATTTCAAAGTTAATTTGAGGCAGATTTTTCCATGAATTCCCCATTGCTGTTCAATGACACTTAGTCACTTTTTTGGACCCTGGGGAATTTCTCACCAGTTTAGCCCACAATTAGAATGCATGGGTGCCATTTTGAAAGGGTGTCCTGATCTCTAAGTGAGCTTGTGGACCCCCCCCCCCCCCCAACACATGGGCAATGTCACCCCCCACAAACATGGACACTACCCTACATCCCCCAAGTGAGGACACCCTGCTACGGGGGTCCCTGGAGGCCCCCCTCCCCCCAAGCTCCCTTACAGCACTCCCTTCCTTCTAGAATCCCCACCCATCACCCACTCAACCTCCCCGAGACCCCTACTTACCTGCCTGCACTTCCCCACCCTTGAAAAGCCCCCTCCACCCTCATTACATGGGCATGGCCCCCCTTACCCCCTGGGCCTTGGCAGTGCCACTCTGGCACTCAGGCACCCTTGCACTGCCACCCTGGTACCCAGGCAGTGTTCCTGTGGCTTGGCAGTGCTATCCGGTCACTTTGGCAGTGCAAGGGTGACAATGCCATGGTGCCCACATTCCAGGGGGAGGACCAGGGAGCTACCCTGCACTTACCCTGACTACCCCGCAATCTCCGGTGGCCCAGGAGAGACCCCCCAGGTGCCTTTCCACCTGGTCCATGATTGTATGGACCCAGCGCAGATTGGCGCCCGGCTGCAGCCTCCCAGGGGGGGCCGGTGGCTCCCGCACAGATAGGTCATAAGTAGGTCATTCGGTCCCATCCATTTGGGGCAGAATTCCAACTCCGATGTCTTGCAGGGCTTAGGTGAATCTCGGGAGGCACGAAGGCTGTCAGGAGATCTTTCCTGGCATTCTCCAGCCATGTTGCTCTCAAGCGAGAGACCAACCCTGCCGGAGATATGCGCCCATAACCATAAATGCATCTTGTCACCAATGTCCTGATCTCATCTGTGTGTATGATGCCACAGCAAAAAGGATTGAACCATGCCTTCCGTATGTGTTGACACTTACTCACAATGTTCTCAGCTAGGTTTTGAGATGGATGACAGTAGGACATGCCATTATCGGGGTAAAGAAGAAGAATGGACACCTCCTATCGCTGCACCCATGTTGTTTGACTCAATGAGAGATGGTGGTTAAGCTCACCCTACACCACCACCTTCCCCTCATTCCCAGCTGTCCTGCTCCCTTTCCACTTGGATGAGAGAGGGATTTGTAGTGTCAAGCTACAACATGAAAAGAGCAGAGATGGGACACAGGCTTCTTCCTGTCGGTCTGCTTAACTGTGAAAGAATAGACAATGTTGCTGGATATTGTACCCACAGTGCCAATCCCACATTCCGGTTTATTAATGACACACCCACAATGTTGTACCATAATTAATTCATTCATTCTGCTGTTGCAGCTCACACAAATCCATTCCACTTGGCGTTAATTGTAAAATGGCCAACACAAGTGCTACTGTCGGAGCAGAAGGCGTTTAATTGTAGTGGCATTTTCCAACAGTATATGCTGGTTTGTGACATTCCTACTATGCTAATATATTTAATTGACCGTCACATAAAATATCATGGGCAGAATTCTCCGATATCACCCACTGGTAGGATTCTCCGGACCTGCTGCAGTGAATGGAGTTTTGGCCAAATGCCCAATCCTCTGTTCTCGCTGGCAGCGGTGACAGGGCGAATGAGACCCGGAGAATTCTGCCCCATTTGTGTTTCATTTTGTAATGAACCAACTCTCCTACTTCCCTTCTTATACTCAGCTCCATTGAAGATATGGCCAAGTGAATTAGAAAGTAAGGAGTGTGACCTGATCATCTTGTACTATAACGCTCATTCCTTCCTGCGGGGATAGATAGATAGAACAGTACAGCACAGAACAGGCCCTTCGGCCCTCGATGTTGTGCCGAACAATGATCACCCCACTTAAACCCACGTAACCCAACAATCCCCCCATTAACCTTACACTACGGGCAATTTAGCATGGCCAATCCACCTAACCCGCACATCTTTGGACTGTGGGAGGAAACCGGAGCACCCGGAGGAAACCCACGCGCACACGGGGAGGACGTGCAGACTCCACACAGACAGTGACCCAGCCGGGAATCGAACCTGGGACCCTGGAGCTGTGAAGCATTGATGCTAACCACCATGCTACCGTGAGGCCCTGCATTCTTCTGAGCATCACCACACGATGGCCTTACTGAGATCAGGAACTTGCTATCTTGAGACTTGCAGAGATAACCTATTTCCTAGCATCCTCTGTGCCATTGCATGGCCCTGGTCATCAGATTTCGATTAGTTTTTAAAAATTGAGAAGCCAAGATGCTGGTCTGAGGCCTGCAGTTCAAGAATGAGAAGAATAGAAGAGAAGACAATGGATATCAGAAAGTAGTGGAGTAGTGGTTAAATGACTTGGTTTGGGGTTTAAAAGCTTGAGGATTGGATGGTCTGTAGGAGGAGGGGAAAAAAACTGGTGGTGCACAGTTTGTCAGGCTGTGTGGATGAAAAAGAGAATTAGTCGGCCAGTACAATGAATACAATGAGTATTCAACACAGTTTGAATGTAAGGGGTCAGAAGCAGAACAAGAGAAAACTGTTCAGAGCAGCACTGACCACAGCAGCATTGAGAAGCTAAAATGGAAAGAGAAAGTCACATTGTACTCAAACGATTGAAAGAGACAAGAAAGCATTTAACTGAAACATTGTTTGTTTTGCAGGGGAGTTGCGCTGGGGAATAGACGAGACACTAACTCAGCTAGAGGAGGTTCTGTACCTGTTCAAGAGTGGTTTATATCTGCAGAATGTCACACAAAGTCGAACCTCGGGTAAGACAGCCTTAATTACGCTTACTGCACGACTGCCAAACCTCCAAACATGCTGTGTTCTGTTTCAGCATCAGGTTAAATGGAGGGGGCAGGGGAAAGTTTGATTCATCACAGATTGTATCATTGATTCAAATGTTCAAAGTACTGTGCTGAAAGTCTGTGGTTTGAGCTGTACGAAGGCAGATTGTATGATGAAAAATAATTATGAAGTAATTTTAATCCTGGCATGCAATTAGGTGGGGCGACATTACATCTGTGTTGATCCGCGGCAATGGTTGGCTCACAAAATATATCTTATTATACTGTCGGGTAGTTTTGGTTGATTGATGTCATGAAAAGAAGTAGCAGGGATTTTTGAGACTTTGGATTGTTTTTGTGCTGTATTCAATGTTACACTCTCACATTCTAAAGAAGCAATTACCATTTAGGTACAGTAGAGTTATTTCAATATGGGGGTGTAGGTTAGGGAGAGTGGGAGGATGGTAATAGATCAGCACCTTTTCACTGTGTGTCCATGAAATAGAAGATTGCCCACAACTTGTTGAACATCAAAATTGTTAGGAGCAGAATCTGTCCCTTCACTGGAAGCGAAGGAAAAGCAGAATGTGAGTTGCCCTCAACCAAAGTGTCAACGTTTGCTCAGTGGTAGCATTTTCGCCTCTGAGTCAGAAGGTTGTGGATTCAAGTCCCACTCCAGAGAAATTAATGCAAAAAACTATGATGATATGTCTTGCAGTACCGAGGAGTGCTGTACTATCAGGTGCAAACTTTTAGATGCAATTTTAAATCAAGGCCCCACCTGCCCTCTCGGCGGGTATAAAAGATCACATGGCGCTATTTTGAAGAAGAGCAGAAGCGTTCTTCCTGGTACACTGGCTTATATTTATCCTGTAGTCATTATCACTGAAACAAATTATCTAGCATTATATCATGTTTGTTTTCAGACTTTCCTGTGCGTGAATTAAGGACGCATTGTCCTGCATTATAGTGGCGGCTAATACCACGTAAAACTATTTAATTGGCCATAACGTTCTTTGGGACTTGCTGAGGTTGCGAAAGGTATTATATAATTGCTAGCAATGTTGGCTCTAAGCTGCACGGGTGCAAAGCTGACCAGCAATCTGAAACATGTTGCACAGGCCACATTCCCTCAAAGTTGTGTGTGCACCCTCAAACATTTTTCAAATTTCTACAAAGATAGATTAGAATGAACATTAATTGCAAGTCTTTTTTATGATCTGAAGAAAGGAGAAACTCGGGAACAGATCTCTTAATCACTTCTTTCATCAGGGAAACAATGCAATGCATGTGCACTTGTATGTGAGTGTGCCTTTGTGTCCATGCACCTACATACATATGTATGAGTGTGCAATGAGAGGCCTGAGTGTAAAACACAATACTTAGCTGTAGCGAGGAAGTTGAAATGATTATATCGGGTGGAATCTTCCTGGTCAAGTGGAGATGGGCTCGAAGGTAGCACCGGGAGAACATTTTGCAATTACCATGTTAGGTAAGCGGTCTGGCATGTTCCTGCCTCTGGCCGATAATATTTAAAATGGGGTGAAAATGGTGAGGGTTACCTGCCCAATGCAGCGGGTCGCCACTTACCATATTTAAGTGCCCGATTGTGGGAAAATTGGAGACACCAGCAGGAAGATCCTGGTGACAGACAGACCTTTGCTGAGACCAAAGCCCAGCATGTATCTGGAGGTATCTTGACGGTGGCTGAATTGGGGGAGTCCAGAAAACTCTATCAGTAACCCCCACGTCCCCCAACCCCCAGAGGTACGTGGGTCACATCTGCAGCTGCAGGCCATCCTGTTGAGGGGAATGACGGCTGGGGTGTTTCCCGCCACAAGGTGGCCTGGCAACCGTGGCCACATTTTAATTTTGACAATGCAGTATTGTTTCAGAGGGTGCCTCGAGGTAGAGGTGCAACCTTGCAGCGGCAGTGCCCATCTCTGCTAATGGAGCTGCTGTTCTCAGAATGGGCCGGCAACCTCAAGAACCTTCTTGCCACCCTTAATTGGACGGCAGTTGTAGTGGGAGTCAGTTGGGAGGCCACCTCCCCGAAGATTGTGCCAGTGAATACATTTCGGGCAAGTGCGATGGCGGGACCCAGAATTTGTCTCAACCCTCAATCAATTTTTAAAGGGTATAAGGTTCCGTCCATACTGTGCGAACCTGACATATGTCCAAGTCACATCCATATGTAATTCTACAACAGATATTCATGGCTTAATTCTAGCCCCTCACAGCTGCTATTCAAATTATAGTTTGTACCCAAAAATCAGAGATTTTTCAACTGCTATGCTTTGGAGTTATTCTATTTAATTTGAAAAGTAGTTTTGGTTGGTTTGTTCGATGTTTGATGATCAGAAAATGAACAAATAAGTTTTTGTTTTCCATTGCAAGTCTAAGAATTCTTTGATCCAGGGTGGTGTTCCTCTTGTTAGTCACACTGCAAGATGCTTTTTCTCCAGCTTTTGCATTCTCTAGTGAAGTATCGCTCTTTAAGATGCTCGAGTGAACCTTTGTATTGTGAGCAGTTCTGGGCACCTTAGGAAGGATATTTTGGCCTTGGAGGGAGTGCAACGTGGGTTTTCAAAAATGATACCTGGAATACAGGAGTTGAGTTAAGATTTTCGAAGGTTAAGGGATGATCCGATCGAAGTATTCAAGATATTAACAGGGGAAGACAGGGTAAATAAAGATGAACTATTTCCACTGGTTGGAGAATCTAGAACTAGGGGGCATAGTCTAAAAATTAGAGCAGACCGTTCAGGAGAGATGTCAGGAAGAACTTCTTCACTCAAAGGGTGGTAGAGGTTTGGAACTCTCTCCCACAAACAAGAGTTGAAGCTAGAACAGTTCTTAACTTAAAATCGGAGGTTGATGGATTTGCGTTAAGCAAAGCTATTAAGGGATATGGGCCAAAGGTCATGGATCAAACTTGATCTCATTAAATGGTGGGGCAAGCTCGAGGGGCTGAATGGCCTACTCCTGTTCCTATCTTCCTTTGAATGGCAGTGAACATGTATAACTATAAAAATTGTACATCTAGCACCTATTTCTTATCTGTCACATTTCAACAACTATCTGTGCCACATTGTAAAAGAAAATTTAAAGACTAATGGAAAATCAAGGACAGAAAATATCAGTGCCAAAACAACTGCTGTGTCATGACTGTTGTATGTAGCAGCATATTTTTAAACAGTAATGACCTCTTAATTTCTCTTTGTCTAAGAGAACCCTCAGCCCTCAGCAACAGGGGTGAATCTCAAATCACGGTCCTTCCCATTTTTCCGATATAAAAACAGCGGGTGTAATTCTCCATTTGGGAGATGTGTTGACACCGGGACTGAATTGTGCGCAGTTTGCGTTCCTGTTTCAGGAGCAATTCAGGATTTGCTAATGGGCCAGGAATCTGCTGGTGAGAATTTCGAGCAACTCCCGGCCCATTGGGTGTTCTAGCCTCTGGGGCTGGAGTTAGCGCCAAAGAGCTTGGCAGCTGGAGCTGTTTTTAAACGCTTCACTTACCACACACTCACTGCAGCCTGAAGACCTGCCCCCCCCCCCCCCCCCCCCACCCCGCCTCCTTCCCGAGGTTGGGAGTCCGAGGTGGACCCACAGCTCCATACCAGTGAGGAGCAAAGGGACACCCTCTTCCCCAGGGTGGACTGCAGACTCCAGCTCCTGTAGACTGCAGATGCCTGAACACTGCCTGGGAGGTGGTGGTGGAGGCAGTCAGTGCTGCCAGTTCCATAAGGAGGAGACAGCTGGTCATCCGAGGGGTGGGGGTCACTGGTGAGAGGGACAGAGAACCAGGAAGAGTTGCAGGTATCTTGAACTCTGCTGATCCCCTGTTTCCTGTGCAATGGGGCAGTGCTTCTGTGGAGTGTCAACATCTGGTGGGCTCCTGATTGAGCTTGAACTTTGATGATGCAGTTGGGGTACGAAGGTGTCCAGAGGGGCAGCCTGGGTGGGCTCCCAGATGACCAGAAGCTTTCTGAGCATTCAAAGGAGACAGGCAGCACTCAGCAGTGTGAGTAGCCAGGAACCTGTAAGTAGCACCGAGGGGTGTGTTTAAAATACAGACTGCAGCGATGGTGATCTGAGCCAGGCCACCCCAATTCTGAGGGGACACCCCAAATCCACGGACCTGTCATCAAGTCACTACCTTTTACTCCTCCCAACACGGGCAACTAACATCCAGGAAGCCCTACAGTTTTTCAATGTTTTTTAGCCTCTTGCTCACACTCTGCAGCTATGGTGCCCAGTCCACGTTTGTCAATCCTTGTAGTAATTCACGCCAGCTAGACCTCCGCCTGAGAGGAGCATCGCGGAAGGGCGGAACCTACTGTGTCCAGCCTGCTAAACCCACTTAGATGCCTGATTTGCATGCCACCGCCGGCACGGGGCGCAAACCCCGTTATCACCACCAACGAGGGACCGGAGCATTGTTGCCGAATCGGTGCCGGGCACAGATCTCGATTTTGGCCGGACGCCCGATTCTCCGCCCGACCGCGGTTTGCGGCATCAGAGAATTTCGTCCAATATTCTACATTGTCCTCTGTCTCATCCGAACTTCTGTGGAAAAGCCCTAGTTGCAATATTACCCCCCGTAAGTTTTAGTCATCCAGGTGTTATTCCCTTAAATATGCAAGTTGGATTTGTGAAAAAAGAGACTTCCATTTGCATAGCATTTTTCAGAATTCACAGTCTCCCCGTGTCTGCTTGGGTTTCCTCTGTGCAGTTTTGGGGGATTGGCCATACTAAATTTGCCCTTTGTTTCCAGGGATATGCAGGATGGTTGGGGGGGGGGAGTGCCTGGTTAGGGCACACTTTCGGAGCATCGGTGCAGACCCAATGGGCCGAATGGCCTCCTTCTGCACTGTAGGGATTCTATGATTCACGACCTCCAGAAGTCCCATAGTGCTCTACAGTTTAAAGAGCACCCAATTTTTTTTTCCCACTTAAGGGGCAATTTAGCGTCTTCAATCCACCTAACCTGCACATCTCCGGGTTGTAGGGGTGAAACCCACGCAGACACAGGGAGAACATGCAAACTCCACGCGGACAGTGACCCAGGGCCAGGATTCAAACAAGGGTCCGTGCTCTCCAGTTTTTGTAGTGCAGTCCTAGTTGTAACGTGAGAAATACAGCAGCCAGTTTGTGCATGACTTAATCTCACAAACAGCAACAGATTATCTTCTTTGAAATCGTGTCATGGAATCTTTTACATCCATCAGCAAGGGGCCTCAGTTTAAGGTCTCATCGGAAAGGCAGCACCTCCTGCAGTGCGGTAGTCCCTCAGTACTGCAGCAAAATGTCAGCCTAGATTTGGTGCTCAGGACTCTTCGGTGGGGTTTGACCTCATCCCTTTCTGACACAGGGAGAGATTGGTATCAACTGAGTCACGACTGCTGATATTGCTGCAAATTGACGAATCCAAAAGTAAGGGGACAAATAATGGGTAAAGTTTGCCCAGTTAATCCAAGCATCGTTTGGCCTTAAAGGGATTACTGGATCTCAGGAGGGAAAAAGGGCTGGAGATTATCTTTTTGCTTTTCTGAGCCCAGGAAACATAGAAGTATTTCTGCTGGGTTTGCCAGAGTGTCTGACCCTTCAATGATTCATTCGATTTCCTCCCCACCCCCAGAACTGCCGACTTGCCCCTCCGTTGCTTGTCTGGCTTGTCAACTGATTTGCTGCCTTCCCTGATTGGAGAGCTGCACCAGGGAAGCTGCTTGGCATCCACAGCTCACTATTGGCATTCAAATGATGGTCAAAGCCGTGTTTGGCACAGGCCCCGGCCTGCATGGACCAACATGCAGAACCGCTGCTCTGGAGACTTTGTGCCAGTTTTGGGTGAAAGTGAAATTTCTTGCCCGTTGTATTTACATGAATTGATGTGCGGAATCTTATCAGCATCGCAAAGGCAGCTTTGGAGGCAGAAAGGAAAAGTTTTAGAAAAATCTTCTGTCACGGTGGCACTCGATGCATCTCCACTTTTGAGTGGTGTTGGAAGACACGGGTAGAGACTGGCATCAGCCACACATCATATAGCAGCAGGTTGCTAAATAGGACAAATTAAGTGCCACTTAGTGGCAAATTGGTGAGATTGCCAGGATTTTACTTCTGACTGGAGACAGACAGCCTACACCGAGACCAAAGCCGGGTAGGTGAAAGCAGGCCTCCTATTAGTTTCCCACTCCCTCCCACCAGAGCCGCAGGTGCTAGAGGGCTTAAGCACCTGCTATAGGCCATCTGTCAACCCTAATGGTGGCCTGCCAGCTCTGGCCACAATTAATTTTACGCTTTTGCTGAAGCAGGCATCTCCATCCTGGGGCATCTCTCCCAGTGGGGCTGTAGCCACTCAGGGTGCAGGGTGCTTCCATACGGCTCCCGCACCCCCCACCGGCTGTGCACCCTGACCCTTGTCTTTAAGATATGAAGGTTAGGTGGATTAGCCATGATTAATACACAAGGGTACGGGGATAGGGCAGGGGAATGGGCCTAGGTAAAGTGTTCTTTCGGAGGGTCATTGCAGACCTGATGGGCCGAATGGCTTTCATCTGACCTGTTGGAATTATCTGGATTAATTGGAAGGCGCTCCCGAAGGCAGCCTGTTAATTGGCCTCCCCAATAAGATTGCTTACCTGGAGAGACATCATAGAATCCTTACAGAGTAACCTACTTACGCCCACACCTCTACCCTATCTTTGGACTGTGGGAGGAAACCGGAGCACCCGGAGGAAACCCATGCAGACACGGGGAGAAAGTGCAAACTCCACACAGACAGTGACCCGAGGCTGGCATTGATCCCGGGACCCTGGAGCTGTGAGGCTAACCACAGTGCCACCATGCGACCCATATATCATAAACAACTAAGGTGGTAAGATTCCACCCAGTCAGTCTTGTTTTATTCGAAAAACAGCATAGCCGTTGACTTATACTGAGCAGCACAACAGAAAATATGTTCAGCTTAAATAAAAACAGAAATGCTGGAAATTCATAGCAGGCCTGTCAGCACAAGAAGGAGAAAAGACAGCTCAACAGTCTTGATAGGTCACTTCTTTAGAAACAATGCCATTTTCTTTCAGTTGTTCCTATTCACTCTACTATATGGAATATCCCTTTTCAAATAAAACATAGCAAAAGTTCCGTTTTCTGTGTATTATTTTGTCACATGCCACCGCTTGGGGCAGTCAGCATAATGAGACAAAATAAAAACACTTGAGTACTGTAAAGAAAAAATCCGAACAGGTTTGGGTTGTGGGCAGGCCATAAGCCTGTTGGAGTTGAGCTGTCCAGTCTTTCTGGCTGGGTGACGGTTAGTTGATTTGAAATGGGCGTCTGTCGCTTACTGCTTCATTGCAGCTGTATAGCAGAGGGAGACGAGTGATGATTGATTGCGGAGTTGAGAGCGGGGAATAGAAAGGACAGAAAAGCCATTCATTGTCAAACAGAACTGAAATAACCCCAGATTGTCTGTACTTACCTTGCTTCATAATTAGCATGAAAAGCTGCACAGGTGTTCCGATGATTTTCCAATTCTCTGATATCCGTCATGCTCCCTGCTGACTGATGCCTGTCATCACATTAAATTTATTCTCAGCACCACAATAAATGCTACAAACGTTCCTTTGTAGAGAAAGTGCCAGGAAGGTTGTGCTTTCTCCGGTGCTGCTTGATCCCAGTTTAAGTGGTAAATCGGAACCCACCATTGAGGTGCTGTGGATTAACTGCTGCGCATTATTTCGATTTTTAAAAATTGTTGAGAGATATACAATGACCAGAAAACAGCAGGAAATCTATGGTCAGTTTTTTTCTGTCCCTTTTCAGGTTGCGTTCAATTGTCACACTCTCTCTTCCTCCTTTGTTCTATGCATATCACATTCTATCTCTCCCTTGCTGTCTGCCTCTCAATTTATTCTTTGCACTCTTTCTGCCTCCCTTTCCCTCTCCCAGTCACACTCTTTCTTTCCCTATCTGCCCGCTGTATTGTTCCTCCTTCCTTTCCCTCTTTCGCCATCTTCCCCTCTCCCACCTTGGGCAGCACGTAGCACAAATGGCTAGCACTGTGGCTTCACAGTGCTAGGGTCCCAGGTTCGATTCCCTGCTGGGTACTGTCTGTGCAGAGTCTGCACGTTCTCCCCATGTCTGTGTGGGTTTCCTCCGGGTGCTCCGGTTTCCTCCCACAGTCCAAAGACGTGCACATTAGGTGGATTGGCCATGCTAAATTGCCCTTTGTGTCCAAAAAGGTTTGGAGGGGTTATTGGGTTACGGGGATAGGCTGGAAGTGAGGGCATAAGTGGGTCGGTGCAGACTCGATGGGCCGAATAGCCTCCTTCTGCACTGTATGTTCTATGTTGGGCTTGATTTTCAAATCTGGGTTGGGAACCTGAAGCCCAGGCAATGCCCGAGCCTCAGACCTTCCACCTCAACTGTGTTGCTTGTGCAATGCTATTTTGTAATGTAAATGTCCTGGCTGGACCGGAGGTGAGCCTGTGACCAATTAAGGCCGTCAAGTGTTACCAGGAGGTGGGAGCTGCCTGCAGAACATGAGCAGCAAAGGCAGCTGGCAGCTAAGGTCAAGACCCGCTGCATCCTTCACGAAGAGAGCAGGCAGTATTTTGGAGGGCCAGCACCCTAACTGTATTCAATTGTTCAATAGTTCGGTGTTTTATTATGTGTGCCTGTTGACTCTTCTGTGTTCTGTGTGCTATTAGTCAAGCCTGGGTATGGTTACAAGATAAGCAGAAATTAAACTGCAATGCTATGATGTCAGCTTGACACTGCAGACATTTTAAAAGCTTTGTAAATAAAACTCTTGCTCAAACTATATAGATCTCCAAGACATAAAACAAAACACTAATCCCGCATGAAAGTGTCCAAATGGCCAAATGAGAGGTAATGCACGCGATCTACCGCAAGATCCAGCAGGCCCCCACGTAAAAAACACTCTCACTTTCCCACCATATTGAATCCAATAGCCATGCGTTAACATGCACCAGTTCACCGATTTTTCAATTGCAGTTCACAGTGGTTAGCACTGCTGCCTCACAGCGACAGGAAGCCGGGTTCGATTTCAGCCTCAGGTGACTATCGGTGTGGAGTTTGCAGGTTCTCCCTGTGCTGCGTGGATTTCCTCCAGGTGCTTCGGTTTCCTCCCACAGTCCACAAATGTGCAGGTTAGGTGGATTGCCATGCAGATTGTGTGGGGTTCCGGGGGTTACAGGGAAAGCACGGGTGAGTGGGCCGAGGTAGGGTGCTCTTTCGAAGGGTCGGTGCAGACTCGAAGGGTTGAACGGCTGGGACTGGAGGAATTCTATGGATTCATCCTTTCCCTTCTCGTCCCTTTAAGAAACTCCTCAAGGAGCTCAACAAGCTGTTAATTGGAGGTGTGTTCCCTGTTTCAACCCCTCCCATTTTCCCTTTGAAAATTGGATTGGGCTCAAAGATGTCAGGATCCAGAGACACCTTCTTGGACTATAATTTTTATATTGACCTGCAACCATTCTCAACTCGGCTGACAATTGAAAATTCAGCCCCTTACCACCCACTTTCTTTCTCATCTGCCTTTCGCAATCATTACTTTTTTCTCTCTCAATCAGACCTTTTCTCTCTCCATTTCTCTCTGTGACTTTTTTGTTTCTGCCTTTATCTAATTCTTTTGCGCACTCCATCATTCTACAGTGGTTTCCATACACTGCTCTAACATTTTTATGATACATTACGAAGGATACCAAGGTAATATGAATGTCTCTAAACTTCCAGTTGTCCACTGTGCAGGAGTGCACCTTCAGGCTGTGCAAGACTAGCGTAGGCCTCCCACCCCGGGCTTCCGTATGCTAATTGTGAGGCCCATTCCTAACTGCTTACCTATGTTTGTAGCCCATTTTAGCCCCTGGCAGCCACAATCCCACCCCCACCTCCTGGCAAGCTAGCACATCTTTTTGGGTTTGCTGACCATTCTGATGGGGCCAGAGATAAATTTACACTTTTGGGGGCGCCACGGTCCCTCTTTGCGGGGTTGTGTGGACCTTTTTGTGTCTCTAATCCATGGTGTTTGGGTCTTTGGACTGTTTGGTGGGGCAGGGGCCCCAGTTTTGGGGAGCAGGTTGGCTCAGAATTTTAGAAAAAGTCAATCCCCCTAGTGGCTGCATCATGGACTGGATTAAAATCATACGTTAATGTTCCTCTGTGTATCACATGAAATGCAGAGAGATTAAAGCTCCCATCCCCTAATATGGAGACCAGATGGAAACCTGGGGCGGAATTCTCTGACCCCCCGCAGGGGCTGGCGTAAATCCCACCCCTGCCGTGGCCGGAATTCTCCGCCATCCAGGAATTGGCGGCGGACCCCCCCCCCCCGCGGCGATTCTCCTGCCCGCGATGGGCAGAAGTCCTGCCGCTGTCAGGCCTCTCCCGCTGACGTGGTTTAAACCACCTCTAGTGCCGGTGGGAGCGGGCGGCGGGAGCGGGCCCGGGGTCCTGGGGGGGGGGGGGGCGAGGCGATCGGGGCCCACCGATCGGCCGGTGGGCCTGTGCCGTGGGAGCACCCTTTTTCTTCCGCTGCCGCCACGGCCTCCACCATGGCGGAGGCGGAAGAGACCTCCTCCACCGCGCATGCGCAGGGGTGACGTCAACGGCTGCTGACGCTCCGCTGCATACGCGGACTCACTCTGGCTGGCGAAGGCCTTTCGGCTGGCCGGCAGAGCGGGAGCCACTCCGGCGCGGGCCTAGCCCCTAAAGGTGCGGAGAATTCCGCACCTTTGGGGATGCCCGTGCCAGAGTGGTTCTCGCCACTCTGGTACGCCGGGACCCCCCGCCCCGCCGGGTAGGAGAGAATCCCGGCCCTGGTACCATTATACATGCCTCAATTTGTCCCACATACAAGTTGTCACCTGTGCTGCAGCGTAGTATAAATATACCCAACGCAGTACGTGCAAAGATTAATCGCAAAGCTTTACTGGGCAATATATACTGAGGCAATAATTTGAAACCATTTGAAACTGAAAAAGAAACAGCTCTGAGGGGGAATGCCAGAATTAAGCATTTGACCCATTTTCTGACCATTCCCTCTGTCAGATCGACATTTTCAGAGATTCACTGGAAAATAGGTTGCAGCCTGCAGGAGATTCACACTAAAATTCTCCCTTTTCAATTGCAGGCTGGTTCTCCAGCTCCAAAATTGACGCCTATGGTCCACGGTCCGGTTAAGCCCCTCGCGCTCTCCGTCCAGTACTCACTATCTCTCCCTTGCCCCTCTGTCCAATCTTCGCCCTTCCGTCCCCTTTCCCTCCATTCCACCCTTCCTCCAGCTCCATCCCCCCCTTTCCTCCCAGTCCCCCCTTCTGCTTTTCTCTCTCCTCCGCCAGCTCTCCATCTTCCCCCTCTTTCTCCCTCCATTCCAGTGTCAATTTGCAGTGGAGCTCGATGGTCGATCCGGCTGCTCCACATTGCTGACCACGGGAAGGTATTGCGGCACTGGCTCAGATACCGAGCCGTATCCCCTCCCCAGGCTGCTGGAGGAGTTGATGCCGGCTGGGCTGCAGGGGGGCGGCCTTTGAAAGAACTCGAGACCAAACACAACCTCGATGGGCTCTCCTGGAGCTTGTTAAGTCACTCAAGTTTGACACCACAGCCATCTCTCAGTATCCCCCCCCCCCCCCCCCCCCCCCCCCCCCCCCCCCGCATTGGCTGGGGCCTGCACTGCTGAGTCTTTCACTGTAAGACCGCCTCTAGGTGGGACCTATTGGCGTGAGTCCTGGGGTTAGAATGTCACACTGCAAAGAGCCTGCAACTTCCCTGTCCACACCAGCTCCCACCAGCAGTCAAAATTAAGACTGGAGTCTCACCAAGAACGTACTGTATTATTCCACTGATTGAACATTGACCAAATGTGAGAATCACACACTTGGTAGTTCTGCTGCAACAAAAGGTTTTCCACCCCTTCCCCTCCCATTCACCCCACCCCATCCCCACCTCAGGCTAAACCTCAATCCCTGGCAGAAACCCAGCAATCTTTAAGGAGCTGACTGACGCCGGGCCCTTCTCCATTGCATTCCTGCTGGTGCAACTAAGCTGTTGTGTCTCTCTCTTCCCCGTTGAATAAGTGTGGGAAAAAAGATCAGCCATAAAAATGGGACAAATCTAAACCTAAAAATATGATCCTTGAATTGCAAAAAAATGAGTAACGCACTAAATTAGAAGTAAAATCAACAGGGAGAATGCACACCAGTAATTTGAAAGGAGAGCTGGAAAGATGTTTTCACTGATCACAAGGCTTGGCTAGCACTGCAGAGTGCCGCACAAGTATAGGAGAGCTAGCTGCATGCGTTTGCACTGGCACAACTCAGGGTTTGAGAAAATAGATGGCACAGAGAGGCTGTATGCTCTCAGCTACAAAATATGGGATACAGCTTCTATTAATTTTGTTTAATTTTATGCAGGTGGTGGGCATTAACTGGGGAATCACTTGTGTTCCTATAAATAGGAACAAATTGAAACTGGTGGCTCAGTTATGAGATGCATGTTTGTCATGTGTATATTTGCGAATCAAAACTTAAAAAAGATGTGAAGATTGCCTCCAGTTCTAGCCTTCACTGCCTGGCTTTCTGGGTTAGAACAGTTTCTGAATGGGAATCTGAACGGTGCCGACAATGCGTATATTCTGCCTTGTGGACTGGATCAGTGCAATAGGTCAGTCATATCATGAGATTCTACTAAACCTGGCAGACCACCTCTATCTTCATAGAAAATATGGGCAGAATTTTCCACTCAGCGCATGGAGTGGTGGCCGAGGTGAGAAAACCAGCGTGCCGCTTTCCAGCTGGGTTTTCTCTCCAGATAATCCGGCACAAAAATATCTGGAGGTGGGGCCTTTGTCGACAACCGTGGCAGGGCAGGGCCTGATAGAGCCTGCAAGGCCGGCTCCGCTGAGATTTGGATTTAATTACTTGTCATGTGTACCGAGGTACAGTGAAAAGCTGCGTATAGACCAAGTAGATCGTTCCATACATGAAAACACGTAGGACATACGATAAATACACAATGTAAAATAGACACAGGCATCGGGTGAAGCATACGGAGTGTAGTACTTCTCAGTAGAGAACATGTGTGAAGAGATCAGTTCAGTCCATAAGAGGGTCAGTCATGCCTTGCGAGGTGCCCGGATCTGCACTTTTAAAAATGCATTCTCCCACAGATATGCAAACCCCCCTGCCCCACCAAACATATATGGGGGACTCCCCCCCCCCCCAACAATCACCAGGAACCCTCCCAATGCAAATGCGGAACTCTTCTCCGCCCCCCCACCCCCCCCCCCCCCCCCCCCCCCCCCCCCCCCACACACACTGAGGTAACCCACTCCACACAGATACGGAGAGCCCCTCGCCGCACACGCATAAGGGTAACGCACTAATGGGTCCCCAGAGGACCCAGTCCTGGCATTACCAGAGTGTGGACACAAGGAGAGGGGCGGAAGGTTTAGCACAGGGCTAAATCACTGGCTTTGAAAGCAGACCAAGGCAGGCCAGCAGCACAGTTCAATTCCCGTACCAGCCTCCCCGAACAGGCGCCGGAATGTGGCGACTAGGGGCTTTTCACTGTAACTTCATTGAAGCCTACTTGTGACAATAAGCGATTTTCATTTCATTTTCACTTCATTTAATTTTCATTTCATTTCATTTATTTCATTGCCCGAGCATGTCCCCCTATGAATATACTTATCTGTGCGCTCGTGGGGGGTTCCATTTGACTGTTTCACGTTTTTGAAAGAAGTTGTAAATTCTACCACTGTGGTGTCATGTCGGTGTGGGGGGGCCGATATGGTGGGGAAGCTCCTAATCATATTAAACTTGTATGAAATGCGATCTCGTATTGAAACGCGACCTCGTATTCAAATGAGATCTCGTTTTCCGATTCACTAGAGGTTTTACGACAACGTCGCCATTCACGCTCACAGCGGATGCAAATTTGCGGCCTACGTGTTGAGAAGCATCTCCCCCCTCCGCACAATTGTCAGGGGTTCCCCCCACCGGACATTCAATGAGGGCTTCTCCCCCATCCTCCCCCCAACCACCGCGGATGTATTGCTGGTGTTTCCCTCACCACCCCCCCCCCCCCCCCCCCCCCTCCCAGTGCCTGCTCCAACCCGTGCCTGCAAATTTCCCCCCTCACTGCTAGCTGTCTCCCCCCCCCCCAACCACACAGAACCATGGGGTCCTATAAGTGCTACACCCTGGCACTACCCCTGGCATTGAATGGCACTATCAGGTTGGCATTATGCCAATCTGTACCAAGTGGCACTGCCCGGGCATGTCAACCCCCCCCCCCCCCCACCCTGGGGGGCTATACTTACCTCTGTGCCCCTGGAGGGATCCCTTCGACTGAATCCTATTTTTAAAAAGCTGTTGTCAACCTTGCCAACGTGACATCGCAAGGCATGAATAACCGGCGGGGGGGGGGGGGGGATCATGTGGCGGGGGACTGGCGAATCATATTAATATGTATCTAATTCATGAAACTGAGGTTCTCGCCTGGGGTGTGGAAAAACGGGAAACGCATTCTCTCCGGATTTTCCACCCGCGCCATGGTTCTCTCTGACAGGAAACGCGGGCTGAGAATTGCCCTCACAGACGTTTTTCTCCTTTTTGTGAGTACAGTAGTGGTCTAAATGGTGAGCTTACATTTTATTCTGTTGCAGCTGTACTTCTGGAATGGCGTTGCGTTTGCAGGTGAAAGCTTGGGAAAGTCTGGCATTTTTCCAGCCAGGATCTGCTATAAGCAGTAAATCACAACCTGACTGCTGTGAGTGGAGTAAATGGTCATTAGGGCTGATTAAATTCAGCTTCAGGGATTCTTCAGACAAACTGAATAAAGAGACCACAATCTATTGCACCTATAACACTGCATTAAACTGTAAAGTGAGTTTGTTTGACCCGACGGGCTTTTGGGATATGGGCTCATTGAGAATGTATACAAGACTTGAGTTATTACTGATGAATTGTGCCTGTTGTAATCGGTTTTGTGTTTTTTTGCCTATATGTATTCGCAGTAACCTGCCTGGAGGCGAACTGTAACAGATCATTTTGTACGCGCCAAGACTCTTTACATGTGATGTATGGTGTTCGTTCTTTGAAAGAAGCATGACTGTCAAGTTAATTCAACTCAAACAGCACATTAATCGAAAGAGGAAATTGTCGTCAAACTTTAAGATTTTTATCCAGCATTCTTTTTAAAAAAGAAAAAAAATGTCAAATTGGGCACATGATCTAGTTTCTGTTTAGGCTAAAGAATTGATCTTGCAGTTAAACAGCCATTTAGTCACCTTGGCTGCATATGGTTCTCCACCCTTAAGAGTCATTTATTGAAACTGCCATGGAGAATCTGCTGGCCAGTAATGTAAACAATGTATTGCTGCTTCCAAATTTCTCCCCTTTTCTTTTGAAGGTGTTGGGATATGGTTCCGTGGGAATCTACCGTCCTCTGGCGCCTGACTCAATTTGTTATTCTTCATGTTTGGACCGAGTGTGTGAGTGCACAGATTGTTTGACTGAGAGGAATCACGGCTGAATGTAAACTTAGCTTTGTCTGATGTTCACATATGCATTTTCGGCTAGATAAAGATCAGGAGCTCTGCCTGATTATTTTCATCCTCTTTAGGTCAGGAAATTGATGGAAACTATGAAGCCAATACCCCAGCTGAGATCAGCTAACCCAGCAGGGACTGTCGACCAGACCTCAGATGTTCCTTGTCGACTGGTTCAAACCAGAATTGGGAAGCACAGTCGAGCACCTGGGTGGACTTTTTTGTTCTGAGCAGAGTATTGGCTCTTAAGCAGGTTTGCAGGTGGCTTTCGCACCGCCTCCCTGCCCACTCTTGACCTGTCTGCAATTTTACAGAGGGCGGGCAAGACCGAGGGTAGCCTGTCCACCCTCACCTCAATTGATGATACTAAGATTGGTGGAGTTGCAGATAGCGAGGAGGACTGTCAGAGAATACAACAAAATATAGATAGATTGGAGAGTTGGGCAGAGAAATGGCAGATGGAGTTCAATCCAGGCAAATGCGAGGTGATGCATTTTGGAAGATCAAATTCAAGAGCGGACTATATAGTCAATGGAAGGGTCTTGGGGAAAATTGATGTGCAGAGAGATCTGGGAGTTCAGGTCCATTATACCCTGACGGTGGCAACGCAGGTTGATAGAGTGGTCAAGAAGGCATACAGCATGCTTGCCTTCATCGGACGGGGTATTGAGTACAAGAGTTGGCAGGTCATGTTACAGTTGTATAAGACTTTGGTTCAGCCACATTTGGAATACTGCGTGCAGTTCTGGTCGCCACATTACCAGAAGGATGTGG
This sequence comes from Scyliorhinus canicula, assembly GCF_902713615.1. Taxonomy (NCBI): domain Eukaryota; kingdom Metazoa; phylum Chordata; class Chondrichthyes; order Carcharhiniformes; family Scyliorhinidae; genus Scyliorhinus; species Scyliorhinus canicula. The sequence continues at coordinate 263,744,350 of NC_052146.1, forward strand.
ATGCCTTGGAGAGGTTGCAGAGGAGGTTCACCAGGATGTTGCCTGGTATGGAGGGTGCTAGCTATGAAGAAAGGTTGAATAGATTAGGATTGTTTTCGTTGGAAAGACGGAGGTTGAGGGGGGACCTGATTGAGGTCTACAAAATGATGAGAGGTATGGACAGGGTGGATAGCAACAAGCTTTTTCCAAGATTGGGGGTGTCAGTTACAAGGGGTCACGATTTCAAGGTGAGAGGTGAAAAGTTTAAGGGAGATGTGCGTGGAAAGTTTTTTACGCAGAGGGTGGTGGGTGCCTGGAACGCTTTACCAGCAGAGGTGGTAGAGGTGGGTATGATAGCATCATTTAAGATGCACCTGGACAGGTATATGAACGGGTGGGGAACAGAGAGAAGTAGACCTTGGAAAATAGGAGACAGGTTTAGATAAAGGATCTGGATCGGCGCAGGCTGGGAGGGCTGAAGGGCCTGTTCCTGTGCTGTAATTTTCTTTGTTCTTTGTTCTTTGAAGTGGCAGATGTTAGGTGACTAAGGGCTGCTTCCCACCTGGTCACAAGTTTTTCAAGGATGGGGGTGTGGAGGGAAGCCGCAATTGACATTCCTGTTCGAATCTCGGGCAGAAAAAGGAGGGGTGCCTCCATTACTGGTGCCCTTTCAAGATCAGGCATGGTGTTCAGCCCCCTTCAGGTGCTCCATTTCCACCTGGTCTTCCTATCACGACCCCCACTCTTCTCTCCCCATTACAGTGGGCTTCACCTCCCATCCCTGCCATGAGACTCCCACACATACCTCCACCCTGCACTCCAGAATATAGAATCTGGGGACTGTTCTAAACCCAGCTGTGGCTGCTGCTCCCAAAGGTGCTGCTGGGACTACAGAGCTGGCCAATCCAACTGGCCGGCAACTCTCTGGGGTAGGATTTCCTCCTGAGTGAGAGGCAGAAATCTCTTCAACCAGCCAATTATTGCTTCCTGGAGAGTTAAAAGACACTGGGGATCACAGCATTGGTTGGCATGTGTTTCCTGGCCGACTCTTTTGAGTGAAGGGGCAAGGAAAGCCGGCCACCTGAAAGATTCTCGGCTGGATTCTCCGATTTTGAGACTATGTCCGGAGCATGTGTCTGGTCTTATGACCAGAAAGTCTGCCCCCCCCCGGGCACCAATGCTCCGCCCGGTGGGTGCTAGCAGCTGCGCCACGTAAAGCCTTTACCTGCAGATATGGATGGAGAACTGTCAGGTCCATTGCCGTGAATGCACAGGGCAGTGACCTGCAGTGGCTGCACCATACAACATGGCGCTAGCCACGTGCGGTCCTGGCCTGCCAGATAATGCCCCCCTGTAACCCCTTCTCACAACCCCGGGACCAGTCCACCCAGCTTTCCGCTGAAGCCCCCTAGGCCAGCGGAACACGCCCCCCCCCCCCCCCTCCCCTCCGGCTCTGGCGGCACTGGACGCAGTCCGCAGCCGCCACGCGAGGCCCGATAAACTGTGAGCACACACGACCGACGCCCTTGGGAAGTTGGCCCATCAGGGGCGGAGCATCGGGGGAGGGCCTTAGGTGACGTCCTGAGGCCGTCCCAACGGCGTGCTGTGTACTCAGCAATTACACCGTTTTTGAAGGGGTGGAGCATCCAAAAAACGGCACCGCCCCCCATTTTGGTGTAAAAAATGATTCTCAGGCCAAACCCGATTTCGGCGTCGGCAATCAGTAAATCCCGCCCTCTGTGTTTAGCGATTTATGGCACAGTCAGGTGAAATCTTCCAACCAGGAGGGAAAGGAAATTAGCAAGAAAACCAGTTTTGGGCCACACTCACCCTGTTCCTATTGGCTGCTCAGATTGGCACTGGCAGAGGCCAAAGCTGGTGTGGAACCAATGGAAAAGGAGATAAGTGTGCAGGCTGCAAAAGAGTTTAAAAGAGTTCAATTATTAAAACTTGTCCTTCTTTCATCAATATTAAAATGACCGTATGAAATAAAACATCTTGGGCAGCACGGTGGTGGAGTGGTTAGCACTGCTGCCTCAAGCTCCGAGGTGCCAGGTTCAATCATGGCCCTGGGTCACTGTCTGTGTGGAGTTTGCACATTCTCCCCGTGTCTGCGTGGGTTTCGTCCCCACAACCCAAAGATGTGCAGGCTTGGTGGATTGGCCACGCTAAATTGCCCCTTAATTGGAAAAAATGAATTAGGTACTCCAAATTTATTTTAAAAGATGAAATAAAACATCTTTATGTCCAGAGCCGAATCTCCCAAAAACAAAAATTCTAATGTACCAACTAAGTCAACACATGTGAGCAAAGCAGAGGTCTTCCGGTCCTTCCTCACGATGCTGCAGTAGGCAACTTTCTTGTTACTTCAAATAAAAGCTTTAAAGTAAAAGAGAAGGAACGGCACAAAAGTTCCCTGATCGCAAAGACAGTTCAACATTAGAAACAACAAAATCGCTCAGGAGTAGCTGCCAGGAAATATTACCACAGGCTACAATTTGAAACTGCTTAAGCCTTGTCTGGGAAATGGACTGTCTGGAGGGAGAGAAACATCAAACGGCCTGATCAAATCGCATTTTATCCACAGTCTCTCGAAAACAATGCTGATATCAACACCCAATGATAGTTTAAAAAATAACTGATTTAATTTATCTTGCAAAAGTTGATTACCATTACAATTTACCACTGCATAAGTAGAATCACATTTAAATGCATTGCAAGAAAAGCAAATGTGCGATTTTACTGCTGTGCCTATCTGGTGATAGACATGTATTTAGTACTTTAAAAGACCATTAGGGTGCAAATCAACCATAACCTTGCCTTTTGTGCTATGATTTACTACTGTGAGTGAGCCTTCAAATATTATTGAAACTTTTTGGGTGAAGGCCTCTCCTGGCAGGACGCAGGACTGAACTCGACCAAGCCTCAATATAATCTACTAGATTCAAAGCAATGGGATGTCTCCAGTGGCGGGAACAGCTGGTTTGAGAATGTGCTTGGATGTTTAATAAGTTGACGTTTGTTGCATTTTTGTTTTGAATGAGGCTGGTCACTGCTCGCAGGAAATCTTTAGTCTCTTTATCTGAGATCAACCAGTCATGCTATCTGCTTTGAATGACTGTGAAAGGTATGGGAGTAGCTGCTGGCTTTGGAGGGAGGATTTGGCACTGAGATACACAGAAGCTCACAACACAAGCATACCTTTTGCATATCTGTAAGATGTACTGTCGGAAGTCCCCCCTTTCTTCGGAGCTTCAGCAGGTGCCTCTGATCATTGCCAAATTTGTCTTGGCTAACACCCAGAATCATCCATATTTAAACTGAAAAGATCTTTGCAGAGCAGGTGTGATCTTTCAATAACATACAGTTGCCAAGCAGCAAAAGTGACACCGATTAATTGGCACACGTCTGTATGTCAGACAAAATGTTCCCTCTTATTCAAAATACGTGAATTGTGATAAATCTGGTTTTTTTTGAAGTGTGAACATTGCTCATATTTATTGCCCATTTGTGGTTGTTTCCAAGATGGCAATGGAGGTTCTTCTTTTTGACTTGCTTTAAGCCATGTGACCCAGCCCCACCCATTCAGGCCAGTGGAGAATATTCCAACAAACTCCCAATACAATCTGCAGAAGGTGGAAAGGTTTTGGGGTATCTGGAGGTGAGCCACTTTCCAAGCCGGGGAATCGAACCTGGGACCCTGGAGCTGTGAAGCAAAAGTGCTGCCCACTGTGCTTACATGCTGTTGCTGGCATGGAACTTGGCAAAGGCCATTGAATGCAAAAGAGAGCCTCTCTTTTGTTGCGGATGGTCATTGCTTGGCACTTGCATGGCACAAATATCACTTGACACGTATCAGCCCAAGGCTGGACATTATTCCAATCTTGCTACATGCTAGCATGGACTCCTTTGTGATCTGAGAAATAGTGCATGGAGCTGACTCTGTGCAATCAGCAGTGACCAGCCCCACCTCTGACCCTATGATGAAGAGAAGGTCATTGACAACGCCACTAAGAATAGCCAGGACTAGAGTGTTTTCCTGAGGAACTTTTACAATGATATCCTGAAACTGAGCTGCTGATCAAAGCTATCTTCCCATGATTCCATTCATCGGATTAAGTTATGTGGAAGGGAGCAGGGAATTACAAGCAGATATAGACAGACCAAGTGAGTGAACTTTGACAGCTGGAGTTCAATGAAGGAAAGTGTGAGGTCATCCACTTTGGCTCTGAGAAAAATAAATCGAAATATATTCTTAACGATGAGAACTTGGGAACTGTGGACGAGCAAATGGATTTAGGTGTCCGTGCACACTAATAACTAAAAACTAGTGCACAAGAACAAAAGGCAATCAAAAAGGTTAATAGAATGTCAGCCTTTATGTCAAGTGATGCTTTAGTTGTGCAGGGCCTTGATGAGACTCCATCTACATTCAGTTTTGAGCACTGAACCCCTGTAAGGAATATCTTGGCCTTGAAAAAAGGCAGAGAGCACAGATTCTCTAGAATGGCAACAGGGTTTAAAAGGTTAAAATATGGGGACTGCTTACGTAAAGTTGGCTTGTATATTTTTCCCTTGAGGTTTGATGGTGAAAGGATGACTGAATTTAGATGTTCAGAATGATAAAGGGATTTGAGAGGATAAGTAGTGAGAAGCAATTTCCTCTGATGGGGGAATTCAGAACAGAAAAAATAAGAACTAAGCCATTTCAGGGTGAAATCAGGAAGCACTTTTTCGCATGAAGTGCAGTGATGTCTCAACTTCGCCAACCCTTCTCCAAAACTGATCAATTGAAATGTTCAAAAGCGAGATTGCTTGATTATCTTTGTTGTAAAAATATCAAGCGAAATAGAGCAAAGGAGGGTTAATCAAATTGTAGTACAGATCAATCATAATATGACATAATTGGCTTGATACCGGCACTGCTCCTGTCAGAGAATCTAGAACTCGGGGGTCACTATTTAAAAATAAGGGGTCACTCATTTACGACAGGTCAGGATAAATAGTTTCTCTGAGGGTCGTGAGTCTCTGGAACTCTCAAAAGGCAGTGGGAGCAAAACCTTTCAATATTTTTAAGGTAGAGCTAGATAGATTCTTGAGTAACAAGGCTACCTGGATAGGCTGGAATGGGGGGGTTGAGGTCACAATCAAATCAGCTGTGATCTTATTGAATAGCGGAGCAGACTCGAGGGGCCAAGTCCTGCTCCTAATGTGTATGTCCTGTTCCTATGGTGATGGAAGAGCCTGGGACTTCAGCTGACAGGAATAACTCCCATCATTATGCCTGGTTAGTCTTCCACAGTCACCAGATATTGCTGAGGAGGACTTTGCAGGGTGGTATGAGCCTACTTCAATGTTTGCATTTCAGCCAAGTGGTTTATTTAGTTAGATATTTTTTTTTCCTTTCCAGCAACTTGGTATAACTGAATGACTTACCAGGGTATTTAATAAGTTATTTGCAATGTTAAAATACTTTTAAAAAATAAATTCAGAGTACCCAATTCATTTTTTCCAAGTAAGAGGCAATGTAGCATCGCCAATCCACCTACGCTGCACATCTTTGGGTTGTGGGGATGAAATCCACGCAAACACAGGGAGAATGTGCAAACTCCACACGGACAGTGACCCAGAGCCGGGATCGAGCCTGGGACCTCGGTGCCGTGAGGCAGCAATGCTAACCACGGCGCCACCGTGCTGTTCTATTTATTGTTGTTTTTATCATATTCTAGTGTCCCGAGTACTTGTCTTTTTTTTTAAAAGCTTTAGAGTACCCAATTCTTTTTCTTTCCAATTAAGGGGCAATTTAGCGTGGCCAATCCACCTACCCTGCACATCCCTGGGTCGTGGAAACCCATACAGACACGGGGAGAATGTGCAAACTCCAGACGGACAGCGACCCAGAGCCGGTATCGAACCTGGGACCTCGCCGCCGTGAGGCAGCAGTGCTAATCATTACACCACTGTGTTGCCCCGCCGAGTACTTGTCTTAATGGTGCATACAATGTTATTTATTTATTTTCTAAATCATATTGTATTGCCCTAGTACTTGTCTTAATTTTTCTGTCTGGTGTCACTGGGGCAACTCCATGTCACCTCTACTTGGCAACTAAAAAGAAGGCCTATTTAAACTGCAAACCTATCCTCTATAACAGATTGCTGTCCTCTTCCTGGAATCTGGCCTGCTTCACTTTGAAGGGCTGCAGCAAATTTTTATTCATTGCGAAAAACAAGTCGCTGTCTATCTAAAAAAAAGACACCAGGGAGCATTTATGCAGGATGCATACAGAAACATCGAGTAAAGCTGTAGAATCTCTTAGTGGTTGTAGGAGGGAACCTGGACTGAGATCTTTGCATGCATAACCCCATGCTGGTTATAGGAGAATCCATGGGAGCTCAGGAGAGGGTTATATGCGCGCATCATTGTCTACACTTAAGATCAGCACATGTGCACTTTAGCAAGAGTTGCTGCATTGTGATGAAGAGCAGGAACCCTGACTAACTTCCTCTGCTAAGCTAGGAAAGCTGTGCTATTTGTAACATTCCTACCCCATCCCTTACTGGGGTCAGCATATCCCGTGCACACTGTGTTGGCCGATGTAGCTCAGCCAGTCAGTAGGTTAAGTATTCGAATCACAAGCAGGATGTACGTGAGTTCTTAAATAATCACTGAAGCATGCAGACGGGCATCTGTGAAACAATTATATCTAATGTACAGGATCTAAAATACAATAATTACAGAGAAATCGCAGTTTTGAATTAATGAAATGAATAATCGTGCAAGTTGAAGTAGCAGGCTAATAATAGCATAGTATATGTGCTGTGTTTTATTATGGAGTAATTATAGGCAGTTTACACATGGAAATATCTCCTGTCTTTCAATCTTAGTCTTTCCTTTGCCATTTACCTGGCCAGTTGTGGACTTCAACACTCCATGTAACACATGTACTACTTTAACATGACTTGGAAGGCCATTCTAATAGAAACCTCAAGCAGCTCCATGTAAACAGTTTAAATGCAAGCTGACTGACAATGTGCAGGGAAATGCAGTAAATGATGGTGAAAGTGTTGGGAAATTGTATTACCAGGTGGTGCAGAAGTGTTTTCACACATGTGAAAGGTTGTAAATAGTGACTTTAGTTATTATAGCCTACTGCATAAGCAAAAGATCAGCAATAGTCTCTGCGCATTACTTGAAAAGCACCTTTTTTGAAGTATTCCTTTTTAAAGTGATTTACTTCTCTGGCCCCAGTGGAGTCTTTTCCACGTCACACCAAATTCAAAAGGGTGACAGAGTGTCCAGCTTTCCAAACACCATCAATGCTCCTCTGAAACAAGCCACTGTTTGCTTTGCAACAGCAAATTTGGGATGATTCTGCTTCCAATTTTCCTTCTCTCCCATTGGGGAAAACACCTGGCCCCATATAGCTTGCTGCTTCCTTGCAGCGATGACTGCAACAGAGCCTCAAGACATTTCTGATATATGCCTTAGTGATCAGACCACCTAGTGTTGAAAGACATTTTAAAAACGGCTCGCACCAAATTATTCAGAACCTATTTGAACAATAATCCCAATTGAGAAACCTTTAAGAATGCAAACTGTAAATCATTTTTAATGATGAACTTGGCAGTTTCATGAATAAATATATCCTTTCTTGAATGCCACATTCTTTGCCTTCCTCCTTCCTCAGAGCTATTGTATTGAGATATGATACGAGCCAAGAGGCAGTTTAATTGTGGTGCCTCTACTGCCAACTTGGGCTGAGCTCAGCTAGTTTAGCATACACTGCTTTGCACGGATCAACTCCACACTATTTGTACCAATTGAGCTACTGGGAAAGTCGGCTATATTCTACAAGTAGGACTGTGTTAGAAGCTGCTCTGTAAGTTTGGAGATACTATCATGGTTCCAAACCAAGGTTCTTCAGAACAGATTTGATTTGAATTTACTTTATACAGAGCCCTTTCATAAACCTTTGACTGTTCATGGGAGCATTATAAGACAACATGATCTAGTTACTCATAATGTTGTTCAGGTGTCACTGTTGTTCGAAGGATCTTGGTGCTTGCTATCTTGCAGTTACAATTTGGTTTCCTTGGTCAGATTTTTGAGACCGCGTTGGCCGTCAGTGAGAACGGCGACTCAGGTGCAATTCTAGCCGGCGGGTTTGTGTTTTCCAATTTTTCCAGGCCTCTCGCCGGTGATGTAATGGGAATCCTGCCACTGAAGGTGGGAAACCTCATTTAAATACATTTTGGGTGCAATTCAGCAGACACTTGAACTGCCCTCACTTCTAACCCACCAGGTTACACACAGGCCGCTGGGGCTCTCAAAGGTGGAAGTGCTTCATTCAGGTGGAGTTTAGAGGGGCAACTGTGGAGAAATGGATATTGTGAGACAGGGGAGGGAGTGAGTCTCAGCGGAAAGGCGCTCACATAGTGGGCTGTGCATGGTTGGCTGGCCCAGATCCTGAGAGGGTTATGGGTCAGGCCATTGTCAGGACTCCTGATTGCACACTTCGATGCTCTCTTTCTTTCAGTTTTTTATTCGCAAGAATCATGGAGCCATTCGAACTGGCAATTCTTTTGATTGCGATCGAGCAGCAACATCAACATGTCACTGCACAAGAACAGCGCCCTGCAGAGGAGAGGGAGGTAAGGCCTGTTGGTCTTCCATAAGCAGGACAACAGATGGTGGAGCCTCGGAAAAACCACTACCGGCCATGGGTGTTCCAGCGTGGAACTTCCTACCTGCAGATGTCAGAGGTCCAATGCCGGAGACAACTGTTTCTGCATTGGGGGAGAGTAGACAACCTGTGCCAGGTGACGCAAGAGTTGGCACCACATGGACTGGGAGGTCACCCATTGCCTGTGGCCCTGATAATTATTGCCACTCTGAACCTCTATGCCAATGGCTCGTTTCAGGACTGCACGGATGACCTCTGTGGTATTTCCCAGTCAGCAGCGAACAAGGGCATAAGGGGGGGTCAGGGATGTGCTATTTGTGAGGGTCCACATGTACATTATCTTGGACCAGGACAAAATGAGCCAGGATGCCAGGGCCATGGGCTTCACCCACATAGTAGGCATGGTCCAGATGCAGGGTGTCATCAACTGCACCCACATGGCTCTGCCCATGGAGGCATGGGGTGCTATTTTCTAACTGCAAGCAATACCACCCCCTCAATCCCCAGCTTATCTGTGACTATGCGGTGCACATCATGCAGGTGTGTGCCCATTTCCTGGGGAGTGTCCGCGATAGTTACATCTTGGGGACCTCGTAGATCCAGTGTCCCAGAAGCCAGCCTACTAGTTAATCCCACCGAGGTGGGAGATTCTGCACTGGCGGAGGGTCCAGGCGACAAGTGTGATGCCTCATCAATGCTGGTCTTCGAAATGTCTCCCTCGGAGCTGTTTGGGTCTGTGGTGTCCAGGGACTATTGGGATGGTCTGGGCTGGTCTTCTGGTCGACCTGCAATGGAAGAGAGATGGCATTAGTGCGGGACGGGGAACGCTGATAGGACTCACATGAGGCTTGCGCTATGTCTGGATGTGTTGAGGTTTCTAACTTCAGTCTTTGACCTGACCTCGCCCTCTGCACAGGAGCGGTCCTGTTCCTCGTCGGGAAGCTTAAGGGCTTGTTCCTCAAATGGGTCTGACCTCTGGGATCACTCTGGCTGGCTGTGACCATTCACGCCTGTTGTGCTCGGGTTTGTCCTGCAATGAGATAGATGGGAAGAGTGTAGGCAGTAGTCATGCCATGGGAGGTGAGTGAGAGTGGACATTTGAGGGGCATCAGAGCTACTAGGGAGATCATGGTTGGTGGGGGATGGAGGGGGAGACAACACATGCCAAGCGGTGTGACCCTGTGGGGTGGGTAGGAGTGAGATCACTGTGGAGGTGTGAGGGGTATGTGAAGAGTTTCTGAGGGAGACATGAGATGGTGGGCTTACCCTGACTGCCAAACCCCGGCTGCTGAATGAAAGTCATTCATCTTCCGGCACTGCAGCCGGCCCTTTTATGGAGCGAGCTGATGCTCCCAATCGCCGCCACAGCCTCCCAGGTGGGGTTGGCCATTTTGCTGGATGGACGACTGCCAGATCGTGGGTGGATGATCTCCCACCTCTGCTCAACCCCCTCCAGAGGTTTGCTGAGGGCTCCTTGTGTAAAGCGTCTTTCACCCCCCCCCACCATTTTTTATTTATTTTTTATTATTATTTTTAAATTTAGATTACCCAATTATTTTTTCCAATTAAGGGGCAATTTAGCGAGGCCAATCCACCTACTCTGCACATTTTTAAGTTGTGGGGGCGAAACCCACGCAGACACGGGGAGAATGTGCAAACTCCACACAGACAGTGACCCGGGGCGGGATCGAACCTGGGACCTCAGCGCCGTGAGGCAGTTATGCTAACCACTAGGCCACCGTGCCGCCCTCTAATCTCAGAGATTAAGCTTTCCCAGGGCAAACATATCAGAGGTAAACTGTCACCAGCGCTACATGAATCATGTGGAGAAAAAAAATTGTTGAAGAGATGAATATACAGTGAGTTTCCCAATGCCGGGATTTTGCCCGGTTTTCTCACCGGAGCCAACACTTTGAGAAAATATTATAAATATCCACCCCTTGTCTACGATACAAACTGCTCATCGCAATGTATTTTTTATAAGCTTCTCAATTTTGGAATCTAGATGCATCAAATGCATTTGAGGATTTCTATGAATCTTGATGACTACTTTAGTGGAAATTTGGTCATCTACCTCTTAACTTTGGTCCCAATATTTTAAGGAACATGAGAGGAAGTTGCTTTTAGCCTGGCCTGGCCTCTTTCAGATGGCTTTTATCAATCTAGTTTTTAAAATTTTTTTATAAATTTAGATTACCCAAGTATTATTTTCCAATTAAGGGGCAATTTAGTGTGGCCAATCCCCCAACTGCACATCTTTGGGTTGTGGGATTGAGATCCACGCAGACTCGGGGAGAATGTGCAAACTCCACACCGACAGTGACCCAGGGCCATGATTGACCTGGGGACAGGATCAAACCCGGGTCCTCAGCGCCGTGCTAACCACTGCGCCACCGTGCCACCCCGCGCTTATATCAACCTAACACTGAACTGATTCAACAAAATCTAGGTTCAAGTGCACCATTCCTCTGATTTGTCAATTGAGCTGCCATGATGATGATTGATCAGAAAGTGCAATTCCAGCATGGTCTAACAAGTAAGCTCCTGGGTGCCCATGTGAGACACAGTCAATTAGTCTTTGCATTTGCACCTTTGAGACCTGCATTTGGGTTTGGCTCAGATCCAAGGGATGAAACCTCTACTCAATGGCAACTGTGAGGATCTTCCACAAAATTAATTTCAACACTCTCTCAATTGGAGTAATGTGCCACGCGGCATGATTCCAAGTCACATGAGCCGGGGAATTTCAGTTTCAGTCTCTGGTGTGTGTTGAGGGAACGGATCTCAGTCAACAGGGATGACAGACATAATTAGCGGGTCAACCAGAGAGGGACAGGAAGATCAGCTGAGGTTCTCATTTATGATCTGTATGTCATGCTCGAAAGTGCTTGTAAGACGGTCTTGCTGGTAATCATTAGGAGAACCTTTGAGCAATTATCACATGGATAAAGTAGCAAAGGGAGCTGCTAAATCATATTCCCAGTAAGTAAATGCTTTCACAAAAGGAGAGAAATTTGAAGGCAGAGGAACAAGTTTGAGTCGTCTCAATCCAGCTCCTGTTTTCGATCGAGGTCCTTAGAACTACAGTTGCACCTGAACAACATCATAAGCCTGTAGATCATTTTGTGTTGTAATGCTCCTGTGAAGCGCCTTGGGACCTTTTTATTATATTAAATCTAAGTTGTTATTGTTGATTATAGGGTGCAAGCCGTCATGCTGTTTTCTGTCCAGCAAAAAATTAGTTTTAATTTCAGTGGCTGGTATGGATCTTCCACATTATGGGAGTACTCACGTACTCAAGGTGTGATCATTGTTTGGTGCTACCGCTACTTACCGGTCATGGGGTAAATGGGACATGTTGCTTACAGTGGAAGCCAAGGTTACCGTAGAAATAGTTTTGAGTGGAAGTCATTCCGTAATACGAACGTGACTTTATTGGGATGCTGGTTGCTGAGGATGTAGTTCCACAGAAAACTTCAAACAACATAGGAAGGTTAAAAGGTGGAGTCTACATACAGCTGCGGGGGAAAAAAATCTTCATTAGTGATTATTTTAATTTGCTGCTGCATGGCTTAGCTTTAAAGTTCAGAGGCAGCTGGGGAGTTGAGAGACAGGACACGTTTTTTTTTTCCCTTGAACCACACAGAATAGAGGGAGTTCATGAAGGGAAGCGAGACTGAACGGCAGCCAAGGGTGCAGTACAGGGCAGGCCAGAAGAACTGGGCAAGTATCAACCGACATGCTTCATGTACTCCTTTCTTAGAATCCCATCAAGAAACCTTTTTTTGTCAAACAGAGCAAGAAACGTTTTGTTAATTAAAAGCCTCTGCTCCATTCATGTGCAGGGAGGGGGAAAAAAAAGCAAAATAGTTTTACGTTTCTGATTTGGGGGGAGGGGCAGAAGACTCCAGTCCAGCTCTAACAGCAACAATCAAACTCAGTGTTTGGGATTTGATGAAGAAATAGTTCAGCTGAATGGATGCTACTTATTAAAAGCTGCATTCTTTCTGCGAGAACTGAATAGAATAGAGATATGCACCTCCACAAGAGTAATGGATATTGAATTTGCTGAGCCAGATTTATCTGCAACATCTTTTTCAGAAGTATGTCGGTTTCTGCAGATTCAATAGATAGAGCTTTGTGTAGTGAATCATAAAGGAACTTTAAAGTTGCAGTTAGTGCCATTTTCTTACATTTTATTTTGAGATGGTTGAAGGGCTCAGAAACACCTTTTTCCTATAGGCTTATGAATAATTGAAAAGTGGTTGATTAAACACTTGACTGTTGAAGGGTGTTAACCATGTCATATTCTTCCTTTGTGGAAAAACATAATTAGTTGCATGCTTTTGAGAATTGTGCTTTCAAGCTGCTGCTTGATTTACTAAAGCATCGTTAGCTACACAGCAGATGGAATGCTGAATAAACACCCAAAATACTGAGTGTGCCCAGCAGGTCAGTCAGCGTCTGGAAAAGAAAAGGTGGATTACTGTTTTGGTCTCAAAGGTGCATTTCCTATTTTTTAAAATTATAAATGTAGAGTACCCAATTCATTTTTTCCAATTAACGGACAATTACTCATGGCTAATTGAAGGATCCTGGCTTCTGTACTAATCCACCTAACCTGCACATCTTTGGGTTGTGGGGGCGAAACCCATGCAAACGTGGGGAGAATGTGCAAACTCGACACGGACAGTGACCCAAAGCCAGGATCAAACCTGGGACCTCGGCGCCGTGAGGCAGCAGTGCTAACCCACTGCGCCACCGTGTTGCCCACTTCCTATTTTTATTTCAAATAATTTCCATTGTTTCTTATTTTATATGGGTGTTTGTTGTTCACAATTCTGGGAGTATGGGATCAGTGAAATGTTCCTGAAATGTTGTGGAGATGACAGATTGACATGCAGGACTTCAGTTTTACACAAGAAGTGACCAAGGGCATGGATTATGATGAAACAAATTGCTTTCCATTCCTCTAAGGGCCTAGCCTCCAGCTGGCTCCTTCTTCCGCTGGTGTGGCCCAAATATGAATTCACTGGCCAAAATACCGCTGTGCCTGAGCACATGTCCATAGCAGGCACTATGTTGCCTGTGTGCACATTAAAAATAAGAGAGGCTGGGTTTCAGTACATGGAAGCAACATCACGAAAGCTGACTTAACTTAGTGAAGTAAAACTGTTTGAGATTGGCCTGCTGTTATTCTTAACACTATTAAACAACAGTTTAAGAGGGTGTGTCACCATGTAATTGTGTCTTGTAAACGTTTTATTGTGTTGTATACCAAACATACAATGGTGCATATAAAAAAAAGTTACTTGATGTGCTCTACCAATAATGGCCTACTACATATGTTCGTCACCTGATATTATACTTAGCTACACAAATTAGAAAGGTCCAAGGTCTAATATTTGTTCTGTTGAGCTTGTTGGTCGCAGCCTTGCTGATGGTAGAGGCGGGATATTTGTTCTTAGCACCTTGGTGTTAGGAAGGGCTGAGATCAACGAGGGTTTACCATTCTGGTTGCTGTCCAGTAAACACTTATCTGTGGATATTGGGTGTGAAAAGATTGAGAAAATCTGTGAGGTGTAGACTGCTCACACTACTGGAATTTTCTGGTTCCCTCCCGCCCCAGGACTGGAGATTCCCACCCGGAGTCAACGAACCTTTGGCTGGTCAGTTACATTTTCTACTGCACTCGCAGTGATTCCTGCCATGGGAGGGTGAGGGACAGAATCCCGGCCACACAGTTCATACATAAAGAATGGCCCACCTGCGCGAGTTACTGGAATACTGTGCCATCTATATGAACTATATATATGAACTAATTCACTGCCTTTGGAAAGTGTGGCAAATTGAGAAGTAAATAGAGGAATCACAGTGCCAAGCGAAGGATACACCAAATGCACAATTGCTTCACAGCTCCAGGGTCCCAGGTTCGATTCCGGCTTGGGTTACTGTCTGTGCGGAGTCTGCACATCCTCCCCGTTTCCGGGTGCTCCGGTTTCCTCCCACAGTCCAAAGATGTGCAGGTTAGGTGGATTGGCCATGAAAAATTGCCCTCAGTGTTGGGTGGGGTTACTGGGTTATGGTGATAGGGTGGCAGTGTTGACCTTGGGTAGTAGGGTGCTCTTTCCAAGAGTCGGTGCAGACCCGATGGGCCGAATGGCCTCCTTCTGCACTGTAAATTCTATGATTAAAAAAATCTGAGCTTCGATCAGTTTACATTGCTGTCAAACAGGCAGCATGTTACTGATTTTGCCAGGAATTAAACTTTCATAAGAACCTCATAACTGGTATATTTATCAAGGATATGTAGCTAATTAACATTTTTTATAAGCGGAAATACATATTTTATGAAGTTCAGTTGCCAAATGATTAACTGTTTGCTTTTTTCTTTTGTCAAATTTTAAAAGTTAATCTTCTAATACTTTGGACCCAATCTAGCAGCTTTGAGCAAACAGTACAAAACATCTATTTGACAATAACTAATGTGACTGGCCTGGTCCGATGGTTTTAAGTCTGTTAGTCGTTCATTTAGCTTGCACGTGGCAAGGCTGCTTGGTTAAACAGCATGCTTCACTAAATAATTAAAGGAAAAAATTCGAGAGCTGGACAGGTTACAGCCAGTTTTTTTTCAAACATGCTTGAAAATCACCAGAATATACTAATTCATCTGTTTTCAATTATCCCACTGCACTGTGTGTCTCTTCACAGTCCAAATTATTTGGAAGAAAGAAACTAGGCCAGAATTGTATGTGGGGGTGATATTATAACAGCTCGTGGCATGGTGAGGGTGCTGTGCCCTGCCTATCACTTTAATCATCTCTGTTGGGATTGTATCAGTCATGGGATAGGTGTCAGCCCCACCCACCCTGGAGCCAATTCAGACCCTTAAGTGACCAATTAATGGCCAATGAAGAGACCCATCCTGTTGTTGCTGATATTTTACCAGTTATGGGTGAGTGGCAAAGCCGCCAGATAAACCCTGGTGGCCTGGCTTTGGAGTTGGCGAAGTATCATACTTGCTGTTCTGTCATCCTGTGTCCCATGAAGTCCCCATCCCAATGGAAAGGGTCACCCAAGTGTACTTACCCAGCTGGCCACCTTCCCCCACCCCACAGGAGCCTACTTCATTGGCCCTAGTGAAGCTGCCTCACAAACCTGGTTATCCGGCCTCTTCCGCCTCTTGGGCGGCACAGTAGCAAAGTGGTTAGCACAGTTGCTTCAAAGCACCAGTATCCCAGGTTCCATTCCCTGCTTTGGTCACTCTGTCGTGAGTCTGCACGTCTTCCCCGTGTCTGCCTACATTTCCTCTGGGTGCTCCAGTTTCCTCCTACAAGTCCTGAAAGGCGCAATGTTAGGTAATTTGGACATTCTGAATTCTCCCTCTTTGTACCCGAACAGGCACCGGAGTGTGGCGACTAGGGGATTTTCACAGTAACTTTGCAGTATTAATGTAAGTCTACTTGTGACACTCGTAAAGATTATTATTATCCATGACTCCACATCGGAACTGCCTGGATTGGGTGCTGCTGGCCACCTGATGATCGACAGCTCCAGGAGGCAGGGCAGCTCCCATATGGGGACTGAGGTCATGCCTGAGGATCATAACGTCCGGTCCTGGCTTCCCGGACCAATGGAGGTGGGTGCGCCCCAACGTTTCATCCAATGGGTGTAGCCACCATCTCTGCAAGAACTAGCAACTTTCTCACATTCGGCAGTAGTCTCATGTGAGTTTACAATTCCGCTCCCCCGCCCCCCACGTCATTCCAAGATCATTCCCTCAATATTGACTGTGCCAATGTATCCCATTATTTCTCTTGCCCTTCGTAAGTGAGAGCAATGAAAAACATTCACAGCCTTTCCTGTTAGTTGGTCTGACGAGAGCATGAGAGAGAGAGAAAAAGAAAGAAGAGTAGGGAAGGAAAAGGGAATGGGATAAAAGAGTAGGTTAATGGCATTTGATGGATGTAGCAGATGTGACAGGCATTTTACTGCTTTAATTCCTCAGGGCATTACCTTGACCAATTAGATTCAAGCTGAGTGGTTTAAATTTTCAAACAATGACGTTCAAACCATTTTCAAACAATGGGCGGCACGATCGTATAGTGGTTAGCACTGCTGCCTCACAGCGTCAGGGACCCAGGTTCAAATTCGACCTCTGGCTACTGTCTGTGTGGAGTTTGTACTTTGTCTTCCTGTGTCTGTGTGGGTTTCCTCCAGGTACTCTGGTTTCTTCCCACAGTCCAAAGATGTGCAGGTTAGGTGGATTGGCCATGCTAAATTGCCCATTAGTGTCCAACGGTTAGGTACGGTTAAGAATTTGCGGGAATAGGGCTTGGGATTGGGCCTAGATGGGGTGCACTTTCAGAGAGTTGGTGCAGACTCGATGAGCCAAATGGCCTCCTTATGCATTGTAGGGATTCTACGAATGCTTGACAGTTAACTGTCAGTCACCATGAACTGGTGTATTCTCCATGGCAACACCTCAACCAGAGTCTACTTGCTGACCAATCAACACTTTCTCTTCTCATACAGCATAATGTTGTTAATTCCTCTGACATTGCAATCTTTGTGATTGCCCTGCTGAGTTCAAAATAAAACGTTTTAACAAAATGTCTTTTTTCATCAATACTCTAGTTCTATACTAACAGATGACTATTTATTTTCATACTCTAATGGTTGTCTGGATTCTCAGCCAAGCCTCCTATTGATACTTTGAAAGGTCTGGATGATTGACAGTTATTGGCTTGTAGTGTAGTCCAGGGTACAAATTACTGCAGGCTCAGGTCATGCCCTGTCATGTCATGAAACTTCTGGGGCGAAATTCTCCCCCCCCCACGACGGGTGGGAGAATAGCGGGAGGGCCTTCCCGACTTTTTTGACGCCCTCCCGCTATTCTCCCCCCCCCCCCCCGCCGAAATCCCGACACGAATCGCTGCCGCCGTTTTTTTACGGCCGGCAGCGATTCACAGCTGTTAGAAGGGCCGAAGTCCCAGCCCTTTACGACCTTTTTACGAACGGCAAACACACCTGGTCCTGCCGTTCGTAAAAACGTCGTGACCACCTGGAAAAAAATAACCATGGCACCGATTGGCACGGCAGTACCACGGCCGTGCCAAGGGTGCCATGGGCCCGCGATCGGTGCCCACCGATCGCGGGCAGCGGGCCCGATGCCCGCGCACTATTTGTCCTTCCGCCGCCCCGCAGTATCAATACGCGGGGCGGCTGAGGGGCAACCCGGACCGCGCATGCGCGGGTTTCGCGCAAAAACGCGATGACGTCACCCGCGCATGCGCGGGTGGAGTCTTCCCACCTGCGCATGCGCGGCTGACGTCATATGACGCGTCAGCCGGCGCTAAGTCCGACAAGCGGGCTTAACGATTTTCGTTAAGCCCGACTTGTCGGAGCCTCCGACGTCGGGCTGCTAGCCCCGACGGGGGACCAGAATCGGTCCCCCGTCGGGAAGGGGCGCGATGCCGTAAAACCCGCCCGGGTTTTACGGCAGTTTGACGATTTCTCCCGTTTTGGGAGAATTTCGCCCCTGGATTTTCAAATGGTCCCCCATAATGTATTAATGGAATAAGGTCCAAGCATGCAGAGCCAGAGGACAAGTGAGAATGTATTGCTAACTGTCTCCAAGACAGAGACTGGGCATAAAGGATGGTTATTCAGTGGCAGAATATTGGAAATGGTATTCCATAAGGATTGGTGCTGGGACCACAGATGTTCACATTTGAATGATTTAGACTTTGAAATCAAACACACAATTTCTGAATTTGGAGATGGCATCTAATTGGGTGATGTTACTGAGGAAGATTGCAAAAAATTACAGGCGGGCATTAATAAACTTGCAGAATGGGCAAATAATTGGCAAATGAAGTTCAAGACAGATAAATGTGAGGTAACCCATGTTGGTTGGAAGAGTATGGAGGTCAGTTATAACTTGGAAGGTGCAAGTCTGGGGGGGGAATCAAGGAACAAAGTGATCAGAGTATAAATACATCAATCACTACGTCAATCAATTTATCTGACAGGAAAAACATAATTTACTGCAAGCATTTAGTGTAAATCAATTTTCAGTCCAAGCATATTCTTTTCACATGAACTGGAGTTGTAAACAATTTCAGAGCAACATGAATTGCTGAATTCTCTTAAACAGAAAATTCTTCTTTTTCTGTCAGGAAAATTGATTTGCAGTTGAGGCAACAAATGGAATTAAGATACAGATCAGCCATGATCATGAAGCAGACTCGAGGGACCGAATGTCCTTATTCCTGCTTACATATTGCTATGCTCCAAAATTGCTACTCTAATTTGCTAAAAAGAGACAAACAAATTTCAATAAAATTCATTGAGTGATAAAGGCAAGACAATTAACATTCTTTTGAAATCAAAATCAGACCAGGCTTCTAAGTTCAAAGACTCATAGGTTATAGTTGGTAATTACGGATATTTAATCTTTCCATGTCCTGATCTGTGATAGTATGGCACCATTTGATGGTAGATCAGAATCACATGGAAGAATGAATATAGTACTTGCTCTTGTAATTGCAAATAACTAGGAGGTAAAAAAAATGCAACTATAATTGTAATTATTTGTTGCAGTTCATCTTAACCTTCTGACCTTGTATCAGAAGCACTGCGCTGAGATTAAAGCAACATTCCAAAGAAGGACGTTTCAACAAAATCTCATTTTAAAGTAGCATTTCGTCATACTTCGGTAGTCTAGGCTGCAAATTACTGCAAGCTCAGGTCATGCCCACTCATGTCATGCAACAACATCAACAATAACATTTGTCTGGATTTTCAAAAGGCCCTCCTCAATGTCCCATAATAGACTAATGAAGAAGGTCTGAGAATGCAGATTCAGAGGACAAGTGAGAATGGATTGCTAGCTGGCTCCAAGACAAGAGACTGGGTGCGATAACCCTCACGTGGACCATTGGGGGGGGGGGGGGGGGGGGGATATCGCTGATTGTTCTCCCCGTGGGCTTCGTAGAATATGAGTTCCCATGGTGAACGGGCGGAGGCCCACAGAGCTGGGGCTCGTTAGCGGGACCTTGAAATGTAGCTCCCAGGCCCGGATCGGCAGTTCTCGATAGTCCTGAGCTGGGACGTTTGCTTTGTGTGCCATGGTAGTAGCTTTATTTTCAGTTTAAAATAAACCAGTTTGGCCTTTCACCCCTCGCCTCCTGGAATTATTACACTGGGCATAAAGGCTAGTTACCCAGAGTGAGGGAAGTGGTATTCCACAAGGATTGGTGCTAGGGCCACAGCTGTTCACACTTTACTGTGATTTAAACTTTGGAATCAAAAACACAATTTCTGAATTTCCGCAATTGGGGGGAAGGGGGAGGGAGTGTTTGGGTGATGCTACTGAGGAAAGTTGCGAAAAAATACAGGCGGGCATTAATAAACTTGCAGAACAGGCAAGTAAAGTTCAACACAGATAAATGTGAGGTAGCCCATTTTGGTAAGAAGAGTATGGAGGTCACCTCTAACTTGGAAGGTGCAACTCTAGGTGGGATCGGGGGACAAAGTGATCTTTGTGTACAAATATATCAGTCACTAAAAGTTTGATCCCGGCCCCGGGTCACTGTCCATGTAGAGTTTGCATATTCTCCCCGTGTCTCCATGGGTCTCACTCCCACAACCCAAAGGTTAGGTGGATTGGCCACGCCAAATTGCCTCCAAATTTGGTACTCTAAATTTATTTTTAAAAACAAATACATCCTAGGTAACAATACCTTGGGTAGAATTTTCTCAAAAAATGGCAGTGTCCGGTTCCTTCGTCGAGATCTTCCCACACTTTGCCATATTTTGGAAGCTGGGCATGTCTTACACCATCATTGTGAGGGAGGGGACTTAAGGACGCCGGCAAACCTGGCTCCACAGAGATTGGGGTGCCATTTTTAAAGGGTGCCCTGATCTCAATGAAGTTAAAGACACCCCCCCCCCATAGACATCTGCACCCCCCCATCAATAATCGCAGGCTGCAACCCCCGCCCCACCCCCAGGATCGCTGACATCAGGGCCCTTCCAATGGGCCTGCCTATAGGCACTGCCCTTCAGGCCCTGCCCCCTAGGTTGGCACTGCCAGGGTGCCTGCCATGTCCCTGACCACCCAGGGGCTACACTGGCATCCAGGCCCCAGGTGTGGTCATCATGTCTGGTCTCCGTTTTTGAAGAAGTGATTCCCATCAGCGTTATATCACGCCAGCGGGTGGGGACATCTGACGTTCCTGGAAGATTTGGCGCCGAGTTGATTTTGAATAGTTAAATATATTAAAATATCTGGTAATGAGGTTCATGCCTCCTTGGGTGGGGTCTCTCTCTATTCCTATAAATCCTATAAACTCTTGCCTCCACAACCATGTCTTGCTTTTTTGTGCTCTTCAGCAAGAGAAATGCCACACATCACGAGCACAGTGCACACGTCAAGGAGGGTGGGGTCTCATTCTGAGAAGCTTCCCGTCGAGAATCCTGTTATGGCCGTTCGTGAGAGTTTCTGACCAGAACGGGATTCGTAACTGGGCCGGAAAATTGCACCCCCTTATATTTGTATCGTGCTTTTACCACACTAAAATGTCTTCAAGGGCTTTCCGAAGCATTATAAAACAAAATCACCCACTGAGCCACATATTGGGATAGGTGACCAATGGCTTGATCAGTGAAGCAGCTTTTAAGGAGTGTCCAACCCTGTTTGAGCACTGAAGTGGAGATGGTAACAAGAAGGTTTGCACTATGTGCCCCACTTCACACATCATCTCTAAGATCTTTTGTTCTTGGCTACAATTATTGCCTGTCAGTGAGAAGGTGGTGGCAACTACCGCACAGGTCACTATTTTGAAGAAGAACGGGGGAGTTCACCACAGTTTTCTGGCCAATGTTTATCCTTCGACCAACATAACTAAAATAGATTATTCGGTCATCATCCCAATGTTGTTTGTGGGAGTTTGCTGTGCGCAAATTGGCTGCTGTGTTTCCAACGTTCCAACAGCGACCACACTTCAAAGTACTTAATGGATTTCTTTGTGATGTTCTGAGGTCATGAAAGGCATGTCTTTTTATCATTTGGGTGCCAGGATTTGCAGAAATGCTCGGTGGCACTTTGGCAAGTGCGGTAACCATGGTACATTGGCTGTTGTTTACACTGGCGTGGCTTCTTCCATTCAGTAATAATAAATACATGACAAACTGTTGCAGAATCTGAGTACAGTTAGCCAGGCTTTCAATAAAGACAGTAAAGATTATTTAAAAAAATAAAGATGCCTCCTAGTTCGCCATACCAACTTCCTATCGGACAAGGAGTCTCAGCCAACGAGTGGTAAGCTGTGTCTTGAGGTGCTTGGGAGGGTTGGGAGTGGGGTGGGACAGGGGTCTGACGCAGGTATCAGCAATTGGCCTGAACTGCTTGCCATCCTTGTTGCTGCTAGCTAATCTTCTAAATGTGCTTAATAAAGGAATTCCCATTGTGCAAGAAGACATTGGTGCCACGAATGGAACAAAATTGGCACATAGGCTCTTTGGCAGTGGCAGGGTGGGGTGAGGAGGTAGTATAGAAGATTAAAAAGAAAGGTTTAAAAAAATGGCTCAAAATACAGTGACCTCAACTTTACTGTATCTTGGGCAGTACAGTGGTTAGCGCTGCTGTCTCACGGCGCCGAGGTCCCAGGATCGATCCCAGCTCTGGGTCACTGTCCGTGTGGAGTTTGCACATTCTCCCCGTGTTTGCAAGGGTTTCGCCCCCACAACCCAAAGATGTGCAGGGTTGGTAAATTGGCCATGTTAAACTGCCCCTTAATTGGAAAAAATGAATTGGGTACTCTAACTTTATTTTTTTTAAACTTTACTCGATCTTTTCACATTGCACTATTTAATTATATTCTATTACATTCTATACATTATATTCTATTATATATTATATATATCTATTATATATATATATACAATTATATTCTATTATATTCTATACACTATTTAATAATATTCCCGTACCAGCCCCCCGGACAGGCGCCGGAATGTGGCGACTAGGGACTTTTCACAGTAACTTAATTGAAGCCTACTCGTGACAATAAGCGATTTTAATTTCATTTCAATTACCTTGGGCGGGATTCTCCGACTCTCCACCGGGTCGGAGAATCGGCGGGAGCCAGCGTCAATCCCGCCCCCGCCGTGTCCCGAATTCTCTGGGACCGGAGATTCGGCGGGGGCGGGAATCGCTCAGCGCAGGTCGGCGGGCCCCCCCGGCGATTCTCCAGCCCGTGATGGGCCGAAGTCCCACCGCTGTCAAGCCTCTCCCGCCGGCGTGGATCAAACCACCTACCTTACCGGCGGGCTCCGGGGTCCTGGAGAGGGGGGGGGGCGCGAGTGTGATCTGGCCCCGGGGGGTGCCACCATGGTGGCCTGGCCCGCGATTGGGGCCTACCAATCGGCGGGCAGGCCTGTGCCATGGGGGCACTCTTTTCCTTCCGCCTTCACCATAGTCTTCACCATGGCGGAGGCGGAAGTGAACCCCTCCCCAGCGCATGCGCGGGGATGACGTCAGCAGTCGCTGACGCTCCGGCGCATGTTCGGAATTCCACTGGCTGGCGAAGTCCCTTCGACCCAGCTGGCATGGCGCCAAGAGCCGTCCACGCCAGCCGGCGGAGCGCCAACCACTCTGGCGTGGGCCTAGCCCCTCAATGTTAGGGCTTGGCCCCTAAAGTTGCAGAGACTTGCAGAGGTGTGTGATGGAGTGGCGTGAACCACTCCGGCGCCGGGCCGCCCCAAAGACTTCCGCACCTTTGGGGCAGCCCGACGCCGGAGTGGTTAACGCCACTCAATCACCCTGGGAACCCCCGCCCCGTCGGGTAGGGGAGAATCCCGGCCCATGTGTAGCAAAACTGGGTGGTCACTTCACATGGGACACAATCTACATTTGATGTCCTACAGGTCAAAATGGTGGGAACTGGACATTCCAAACCTTAATTTACTATTTAAATAGAATGCTTAGATGTTTGAGGTAGACACTTATAACATAAGAACTAGGAGCAGGAGTCGTCAATTCAGCCCTTCGAACCCGCTCCTCCATTCAATACGATCATAGCTGATCTCATCTCCACCTTCCTGCCCACTCCCCATAACTCTTCATCCTGCTACTAATTAAAACCCTATCTATTTCCTCCTTAAACTTGTTTCAACTTGTTCCGGCGTCCACTGCACTCTGGGGTAGAGAATTCCACAGATTCACGACCCTTGCACCATAGCTGAAAAGTAGATGAAGTGCAAAGTGAATGGAATTCTAGTGGGTTGTATCCTGATCAAGTTTGAGATTGTGTTTGGATTCCATGATACATGAAAATGTACTCAAAGTATTCTCACAGGTAATTTGTTTATAATAACTAGACCATTTGATCATTAATTTGTTGATTGTTAGAGCATTTTGCTCTCTTCTCTGTTATTGAATTTAACCAGGCTGACCAGCCCTCCTCCAGACCATGTACCATGAGGGAGACAGTGGCCTCCTAGGAATTGCCAATCCTTGACGTGTGCACTGTGCTCGTGATGTGTGGCATTTCATTGCTGGAGAGCATAAAAAATCAAGACATGGTTGTGGAGGCAAGAGTTTATAGGATTTATAGGAATAGAGAGAGAGAGGAGAGAGAGAGGGAGACCAAGAAACAATGAGACAAAAAGGTGGTGAATAAGATGAATTAATCAAAATGAAGCATCTTTATGTTTTTGACATGAGTGGATACCTTACACACACACTGCTCATCGTTGAAAGTCAGGATTTACTCCACCAGTTTCATGCAGATCGGTTTGGTTCATAGGTTAATGATGTTAACCTCACTTATTTGCTTTGTTTTCAGAATACAAACAATTCGCCAATGTTGCACTACCAGATGAAAACTACAGGTGTTGGCCATCTTACCACCACGAAGGCTGCCTGCTGTCCGTCTATGATCTTAATGAGGCCATGGAAATTTGTGATAATCATTCCCAGTGCCATGCTTTTGTTCTAACCAATCAGACAACTTGGACAGGTAAACCTTAATCTAGTCCAGACAAAGTCCAATCCAGTATGGCAACAAGGGGTGGGTGAAAAACCCGCCATAATGGGACAACTTTAGTGAAAATATTGGGCTGGTCCGAGTTAAGTGTACCTCCCTAACAATATTCACAAATGGGCTTTTTATTTGAGGTTCCGGGCCTTTGCCAAAATTTTTATTCCAATTGTCTTTCGGTTAAGAAAAATAAAATGTCGGCCTTGCTCCTAACCTTCATCAGTCATGCTGATGAGCTTCATTCAAAGTGGAAGATAAACCTGAATGAAACAACTCTCAGGGAGATCCCAGTTCATGCATGGCCCCATATATTTGTCACACTGATGTGGTCTTATTTAATTGACTTAGGAAAATGCACAGCACCATGATAAACCTTAATGAAAGGCATGGTGGGGTGGCACGTGGTGCACTGGGACGCTAAGGAGCTGGGTTCGAATCCTGGCCCTGGGTCACTATCCGTGTGGAGTTTGCACATTCTCCCCGTGTCTCCGTGGGTTTCACCCCCACAACCCAAATATGTGCAGGTTCGGTGGATTGGCTAATTTGGCCCTTAATTGGAAAAAAAAATAATTGGGTACTCTATATTTATTTTTTTTTAAATTAAGGCATGGTTCCATCAGTTAATAACAATATTTAGGGTACTCGAAGAATTCCAGAACGAGGGTAATCAACTCTTCTTTTTTTTTTAGAGCATCCAAATTCAAACAGGATATGACAGTTTTATGAGTTATATTGCTAATATGTATACAGGCTTTAAGGAAACTTTTAAATGAAGAGACTGTTTAGAAAGTAAGGAAGATCTCTGAAGAAAAAGTGCTGTGTGGTATGACATGGAGGAGGAAGGGAATTTACTTAGAAAGAAAGTCATAGCAAGCCACAGTGAGCATTCCAATGGTGAGCTGTATGAACCACTGATCTATCATTCTCTGTCATATCTTGATGCATGCGCCAGTAATCACTGCCAGCACAGGCTAGGATCAAGTCCAGCTGTTGGAGAATGTGAGTGGGAGCTCAGTTCAGCTTGTACGAGGTCAGAGTGTGAAAACACCAGGCACCGATGAAATCTGCAAATGACACTCTACTGAAAGATTGCTTTAATTACTTCTATGAGCTGCAGAAGGATAACCAGCGTAGCAGTGACTGTAATTGCTGCTTGTCTGTCAGCATAATATGCTGCTTCAGTAATTTAGAGGAAGTTTTGAAAACCAAGTCCCGTCTAATTAAAGCAAGCAGGTGAAGGAAACTCATCCTTTGGCATATTTGATCACCTTTTTCTGAAACAGACTCGAGTGGGATTTCAGCAGCTATGGGGTTGTTTTCTCATTGGAGTGAAATTCTGACCAGCTATTACTTCTCCTCCACTCACAGGGCGGCATCTTGTTTTCTTCAAAACCAGCTCGAATCACATGGTGCCTGCTGTGGAGAAGATAACATTCGTGAAAGTGACGGGTTGAGTACCGGAACGGCTTTGGACACTCGAGAGCACAAACGACCCGCCCCCTCCCTCCGCTGGCAGGGAATAAGAAGCAAGGCCCATTATGGGGCGGAGTGCGTCTGCGCAGTTGCTGGTGTGTTTCTTCCTCTCTCCACTGCAGCACGATGACATTGGACGAAAGAGAGGCGATTAGGATCACCTGGAAAACGTGCAATAAGGCGAGGGTGGGGAACGCGAGCCGGAGAACAAGCCACATGTGTACGTGGCTTTCTCATGCAAGGTCACCATCATTTAGTCTGACAATCTGCTCCGCTTCTCTTGTCAATGAGCAAGTAGAAAAATTACCTCAGGATGCTGTGGGAAATAGATCAAACTGTAAGACATTGCTTGAAGTAGATGGGAGGGGGCATTTTGAAAATGCATTAATAATAACAGTTTCCCGTATGTCAGTATACAGAAAGGAATTCAGTCACAGTGTGCTTTTGGCATTTTCAATATTAGAGTGTAACAAGGGTGTTTCATTTGCCCTCATTTTTATTTCCTGGTATTGTCTTTCCTTCCCCTACCCTACACAATCATTCCCTGCACAATCTTGTTCTCAGATCTCCATTGATGCTATTCCTCATAGCTGACAGGGGAATGTTTGTGGGTGATGGAGGAGTAGGCCTTCCATTCCAAATTTTTCTTCCAAAAATCTCAGGGAATCTCAGGTTTAAAATCTATTCCTCGAAGTTGGGCCCTCGGCATGTTAACATGTTCAGATGAAATTCTTTTTTCCGCTATTTTAATGAAGCATTAACCAGTTTCTTCCAATACTCCTCAGCTAGTTCCAAGGCACAAACCTTTGCAATTCACTTCATTAATCTGCAACCTAATAACACAAGTCTTTTCATTACTTTGAAAGTACCAATGCTTATCAATTCAGTGCTGTTCAGTAACATTGGCAGAGCAGGAGATTTGAAAAACATTAGAAAAATGAAGCTTTAATGTACACCCAAGAAAAAGCAACAACTGATCAGGTGTATTTTTAACTTTATCATCTTTTGGTGGACAAAGTTTGTCTTGCTTATTTGCTTTCAATGAAAGTATTATTGATGTAGTGACATCTGTTATGATCCTTTCTGGCTCCAAGGGGTCATTTTCCAACTTTGCACCTCAGCGATTGAATATCAGAGCTCATATTGGAAATTGAGGTGGACACCGTGCATGATTTTCTGGTTATAGCTCTACGGCATCATAAGAATCATGTCTGAATTTCTGATATCGGTGAGGCTTTCCACTGAGAACGTAAAGTCAGAAAATCACCTCTAATATTTTAAAAAATGTGATATACATATTTTTAGCAAACATTTATTTATTTTTTGTATTAAAACAGCATTAAACATGACGAAGTGGATATCAAGCGTATTTTGTTGAGTGTGTGTTCCTGTGTGAGTGTTCCTGTGTGAGGAGAGTGGTGTGGGATATCACGGGGCAATTGGAATGCTTCTCAACAGCTTTCATTCTTTCCAGCTGTCGCAGAATATGTTGATCTGCGCGCCATATCTGGGATGACTTGCTTCATGTGGCACAGGAGCCACAACTAGGCAGAGGCTGGGGGCAGAGGTGGGTGGGGAGGTGGAAGTCACTTGTTGGATACCATGTACACAATAGGGAAATTGCTTGTATGATGCAATGGCATTTTTTAATCACTGCAATTTGAAACTTCACTGAATGCCACCTATGCATTGTGACGATTGCTTGTGTGATTTGGGTGAAGCTGGAACTGCTGATTGCACATTGTATTATCAATTCCACAGAGCTAAAGTGTGAAAGACCTGTTCAGTCCGGCAATCGCAGAGTCAGATCTACAAAGGATGTGATCAGTGCGGTGAGGTCTGTGTGTAACCAGGACAAGATGATTTTTGATTACACACTTGATTAGACTAGAACAGAGCACAGTCCATCAAAGCCTTTTAACATATGGGGGAGGGGAAAGAAGCATCCCAAACTGAAATAGATAAATTTGTAAGACAAATAATGTGTTTAAACCAGTTAACAGATGGACAGTGCTTCGCATTAAAGAAATGTCCGAGTTGAATGGAGCAGGTGTGATGGATTGCTTGTTACTCTATCCTCACTGTGAGGTTCAAACAGGCTGACCTGCCCTTTTGCCTTTTCAAACACATCCCCTCACTCTACTTCAGATCCTGAGAAGCTCTAACCCTTGTTCTGAAAGAAAATCCAGGGTCTGCTGAATGGCTGACCCAGAGCACAAGATAAACAAATCTGAAAAAAAAAGCAGCTGAATGATATTTACTCAGTTCAATACCAGCAGCCATCGATGAAAAGTGACTGCCGGACAATGGGAGGATAGGAATAGGAACACAGACTGATTTATATACATTTCTTCAAACTTCTAAACGCTACTGGTGTTTTATTATACACAGTCCATGTTAACATTGTTGTCTTGCGGAGGGTGATGTTTTAAAATGTCTTTAATTGCAACAGCAATGGAATAAAAATGCCCATTTTGGTAATAAAGGTTGGAGGTGGATATTTGGCAAATGATTCAGCTTTGAGGTGGGGGCTTGGGAGGGGTTGTTGAATTTAAAGTGGGGAGGGCTCGTGCTAAATTGCCCGTTCATCAAAATGATGAACAAGATGTTTACACAGCCCATTACATTTCTTCCCTTGACTGCCCCCCCCCCCCCCCCCCCCACTCCTGTTCTCCCCTCTTCTGAAGACACCTGTTCATACCACAAGAGCCCAAAGGTTTCCCAAAGGGACAAAAGCCTTTGTGCCTAATCACTCTTCACATGGGAGCCAAAACATTTACGTTTTGGAGGCTCTTCCTTCCAAACAGCTAGCCAGATTTTACACTCACTCATCCTGAACAGGTCTTTCCTGATTTTCACTTAGCCCTCGGGTGAATGGGGTAGCAGGCAGGGACCATTACTCCAGACCCTTGACATCTTTCCTCCCACTCAGATTTTCACTGACACTCTCAGCATTGAAATGAAGGAATAATGATTTGCTAACATCTATCTTTCATCATTTGTACCACATGTGTGCTCAGCAGTGATAATGACTGTAAAACAAAGATCACAAGGCCAGTGCGTCCTAAACTGTTGCCCAATATGATCCCATTTTAACATCGCAGACTTTGTGTGATGCCAGAGTGAAGATTGGGAAGTTGTTGAGCGGGTAGGGGTGAGAGAGTTGTTACCATTAATTTTAATCAAGCCAAGCCCAGATCATTAAAAGCTTGGCAAAATCTTTTTATCTTCACCATTTTTATCATTCAACCACAGTGCAAACTGAATTACCATCACTTGCTGTGATGTATATCCCAACTCCCACTGCCCCCCCCCCCCCCCCTCCCCAACCAATCCCCTTCAAACAAGCTGCAATGGGTTTCTCCTTGGACCATCATCTCAACTTGTTCTTCCTGAAGAAAAAGGAGGAACAACATTGGTGAGCCAGGCTTGGGAATCTGTAATGGGAATACATGGGGCTGGATTCTCCGTTTTTGGGACTAAGTCCCCACGCCATTGTGAAAACTGTGGTCCTTTACACCAGGAAAACTGGTGTGAAAAGCGCACAGATACCCCGTTTTGCTGGGGGCTAGCAGGGAGGTGGCGTAGAGCTCACAGCGCTAGCTGCCGATACGGCCCCCAGCACGTCCGGGTCAGAGACCACGCATGCACACAGCGGCACCGGCATAACAGTACCCATCATTGGCCGATCGCCCGCCCACGTTGCCTCCAGCCCCGAATGAAGACCCCCCCTACCCACTGATCGGCCCGCCCCCCGACTGTGGTGGCCCCGGATGAGTCCGCAGTAGCCACACAAGGATCACGGACGGTGAGACCACACGAGTCACATGCCATTGGAAATTCGGCCAGTCGGCAAAGGAGCATCGTGGGGCAGGCCTCATGCAATGGCCTGAGGCGGTGGATACTCAGTGCGGTGTACTCAATGAGTACGCCGATTTTCGGGCGGGGGGGGGGGGGGGGGGGCTGGGGGGAGAATTTAAAAACCAGCGCCGCTCCCAATTTCGGTGCCAAAAGAATTCTCCGCCCCGTCACCGAACACGATTTTGTCGTCGGTGGCGGAGAATCCAGCCCAAGATACCCACCCATTGCTTGAGAGGGTGGTGGAAACAGATTCAACAATAATTTTCAAAAGAGGAATTGGATAAACACTAGGGCATTTTGCCTGACTTTGGGAAAATGGCAGAGGAAAGTGGTTCTTTCAAGGAGCCAGCACAAGGTCAATGGGCAAAACGTCTTCTTTCTGTGCTGCATCATTCCATGAGCATGAGCAGTAAAAGCCCAGATGAGAGCCACCCCTTATCCAAAGGCCTCCCATCATTCAGCAGCCTCCGTAGCAAGTGGTCACGCTGGTGGCAATTAATACTCCTTTTGAAAAATATGAACCTGGGGAAAGGGCTTCTGTGGGGTGCTGAGGAGGTGAGTAGCCATCTTTGCTCACCGGCAAAGAGACTGGGGGCGTTGAGATTGCCACTCCTGTGCTCGGTGGGGGCTGGGCCACCATAGGTGGGTGGCGGGGGCGCTGTGTGGACAACCGGGGGGCAGCCGCTCACGGCACCATCATGCCAACCCTTGGACCATATGTACCTGTTCCTGGGGCAACCCCGTGACCCTGCCTGTCTGCCAGACCAATCAGCCATAACCCCCACCAACTGCCGAGGCCTCTGACCATGCAGCTGAAGGCTATTTCAAAAAGGGAATTGGCAATTGTGGTTAAGTGAGCACTTTACACAGCCCAAGTGGATTACTATGGGTGGGCGGGCCATGTAGCATGTGGGAGTCATTGCCTAGAATCCCAATCACCCCAAACACACCTTGATGCCTGGATACTGTGCCTGAACACTGCGGGAGGCAACGCCACACTCAGCAGCCAACATCCAAACACCCAGGCACAGCTCCCGGGGGATGGGCCGGCGCCATCGACTGGAGGATCTACAGGTGAATGGACGTTGTCAGGGGAAGGGATGGGTCAGTCAATAATACAATAACAATCACATTTGACAGGTCCCCAGGGTGGAGCCTGGTGGTTCCTCAACTCTGTGGCACCTGCCAGCCTCCGCATGGGTGACCGATCTATCCTCAGCCACCCCAGTCACCTTTTTTTGGCACTGGAGGTGAGTCCTGCTGGCCACAACCCGAGCTTACAGCTGCCGCCACTTCGCCCCAGGCAGCACAGGCTGCCCTATGGTTCACCCCCCCAGGACCCTCGGGGGAACAGGACATCCCTCCTGGCCTCCAGGTCAGTGTCACTGAATCTTGGGGCCAGTCTCCTTGGCGCCAGTGTTGTGAGCTGGCTGGGGTTGGCTGAGCAAGTGCAGCCGAAGTGCTGCTCGACCTTATTAGCGGGGGGGCTGGCGAGCGCCGTCCCAGCGAATCGACTGACAAGCCTTCATTTGCTGCGAGACACACGTAAGGCCTCGTTAAGTGGACCAATTGATGTTGAATGGAGTTGCCGGCCTTGTTGGGCCGAGTGCCGGAAAGCTTGCGGCAATTCCCGCTCACCACAATGCTTAGAAATCTTTCCG
Organism: Scyliorhinus canicula; assembly: GCF_902713615.1. NCBI lineage: Eukaryota > Metazoa > Chordata > Chondrichthyes > Carcharhiniformes > Scyliorhinidae > Scyliorhinus > Scyliorhinus canicula. The sequence goes on from NC_052146.1 coordinate 263,776,057, forward strand.
GAGAATCGCGCCCCTTGTGTTTTGTTTTCACCATGCTTCACCTTGGCACCGATGTGAACTCTTAAATGTAATTATGTCTCCTCCTAAGTGTTAAGTGTAGCAACCTGAGATGGCCACTAACGAACACAAAATGGAAGACTCCAAAGAGTGCAGGGAAAACGGACATGTTAAAGAGCAAACAGCTTGCAGAGCAATTAAGTATTGGGACAACTGCAGAAACCGGTTTCTGACGGCTGTAGAGACCAGGCAGCGCTGTGAATGAGAAGCCGTTAGCATACTAATGAGGTGATACCGGGCAAGTCCCAGATACAATGGACACAAATTAAGTATCAATCGATACATTCAATAGGAGGCCAGACCCAGTGGCGCCAGAGAAGCCCAGGACAATAAGTCCTAAGAACCGCCCAAGGAACCAAGGAACGGCCCTATGATTGGGGGGTTCCAAACATATCGATTGGGAAGAGGCCCAATCAATCCCAAGCAGGTAAGGGAGTCCGCCCAAAGGGGCGCGGACCCCTTGGGACTTATAAAAGAAAGGTCCCACACATGGTTCAGTCTCCTGTCTCCGGCCTCCGGCTCCAGCCTCCAGACCCCTGTCTTCTACATCAGCCGTTGAGCAGCAGCCACCAAAACGTAAGTGCCTAAACAACGACCGCTACCTGAAACCGGCATTACTGACACCCTTGCCAACTGATAGCGATTCGAAGCCTGCAGACCAGACCAGAACAAAGGCCTTGTTCCCTGACCTCGCAGTTCCTTCTTAGCTAAGTATTAGTTGTTTAGTGGTAGAAGTAAGTTTAATCTTTAGCGTGTGCATGAGTGTTATTATAATTGTGTTATAATAAACTCTAATTGTTTTGGACTTACTAATTGGTGTACAGCTTTATTGCTTTGAACTTGACCTTGAAACCTGTAGCGGTGTCTTTACGGCACCTGGCGACTCCAGAGCTTAGAACGAGAAACAGAGCCAAGTGAGTGTTAAGCACACTCACCCAGAACGACCAACATAAGGAATAGTAGCTGTTCAGGAAATTGCTCTCTGTTGTGACCCTTCATGAAGTCCTCGGAACTGAGAAAAAGTTGAAATCTATACCTCCTGTACAACCCCCCTCCCGGTCAGTTTGACTGTTTCAGAAACATTTAGGGCTGGGGCGGGGGAGGTGAGGGATTGAGGGAAGGTTAGTTCATGGTTACACATTCTGAAATTGCTGGAAACAATGTTCATACTGTTAAGAGCTGTCCCATGGCCATTGATCTATGGAAAGGAGGAACTAATAGTATTAATGAAATCAGTTAAGTCAGATGACTATATTCTAATGCTAATCATTCTGGGGCCAGACGAGACGGCTCTCCACAGTTTGATGCTCCTGGTCTTTAAGGCAATAGTCTGTACATCCATTGAACAAACACGGATGTGTATAGGGTCTCTGTTTTACAGAGTTTCAGTGAAGATCTGGCAGAGACTGCCGTACACTCCTAAGCATCCATAACATTACTACTCATACAGGTAGTGCATTCCACCATTTATCCACACTGTCTGGAATGCTTCTCAGCACTTGCATGTAAGTTTGATACACTGCAAGCATCCTCGTTTCAAAAACAGATCTGTCAGAATTAGTCTTCCAGGTTTTTCAATTGAGGAGAGACGTTCCAATTCGCAATGTCTCCTTCCATTAACACCTGCTCCTACTCATTCATGCTTGTTTATCTCAATGTATCTCCTCTGACAGATTCTCTTATTTCTCAGATGTCTTGGAGTTAGCCCTTGAAAGGGGAGTGAGTGAGTGAATAATGACACATACACTGAAATGTTGGTAGGGCCAAATATCGATGGGCCTGAATCTTCTTCTTCGGGTTTCCTCAAACACATCTTGGCAAAGAAAAGAGGCTAAAATGCCGAGGGTTGGGTTCACGGATCATTTTCAGTAATGCTAGTAACTTGAGGTTTTCGTCACGTTATTTAATGTTCAACACAATAGGATGAAAAATGAGAGAAGCAGAATATTATGACAAATCTGCAGCTGGCAGTTGACTTGCCATCTCTCCAGCTAGTTCTCCCAGTATGACCACTCTCCCAGATGCTCCACTGCTTCCTCTTTGGTAGGATGAGTAGGCAGTGGTTCTCTGCCCTTTTGTCAATTTTTGTCAGCTGTAATAGGCGTCTTCTCCAGTAAAAATATTCCAAAAGGTGAGAATGACATCTGGTGAAAATGCAGTTAAACCCAAATGTCTGCATGCAGCCCATAATTGGATGATGACAGATACATGAGCCAGACAATTACATTCAATTTCTTCAGCCAGAGGGTGGTGAATCTGTGGAACTCTTTGCTGCAGAAGGCTATCAAATCACGGAGTGTCTTTAAGACAGAGCTAGATAGGTCCTTGATTAATAAAGGGATCAGGGGTTATGGGGATGAGAAAAATACCAACCATGATTGAATGGTGGAGCAAACCCGATGGGCCAAATGGCCTTATTCTGCTCCTATGTCTTATGGTCTTATGCCGTGTGATGCTTCAGCGGATGTGAAGGGAGGAATACTTGCCGTTGAAGGCTCGAAGAATATGGAGCATTGTATGAGCTCATGGATGGTTTTGGCACGTCATGCAAGAGCCTTAACAACAGCGAGGGAGAGGTAGGTGATTGTAAATGACAAACAATCTTTAGTATATTCTTGAAAGATATTGCTGGTTCCCTTGGGCAAGGTGATTAAACTCTTTCAGGGACAATTTGGAGTTGGCACTGACTGCCCTGGCTATCTCCTTTCACTGCTGCTGTGCTGCTCTCCATGTGGGCTTGTGCCAATAAGTGCCACTACCATCTGTCTCTACCCGTCTTTGTGGGAAAGTGCTTCCACAGACTCATCAATGAACCTAGCAATATGAAAGTTTGCGAAATAGCAACGAGCGCCCTAATTTCTTGGTACAGGATATTTATTACCATTATTCAAGGTAGTGGTGGCATTGTGTCAATATCACTGGACTAGTAATCCAGAGGCCCAGGCTAATGCTCCGGAGACACAGTTCAATTCCCACCATGGTAGCTGATGGAATTTAATTCAATGAATTAATAAATCTGGAATTAAAAGCTATTTTAAGCAAAATAAAAACTAAATTAAAAATCATGAGATGTCAATTATTGTTCACTTATGGCCTACATGTGACTCCAGACTCACAGCAATGTGGTTGGCACTTAAAATGGCGCAGCAAGCCAAGACAGAGTCCAAAAAGGATGCACCACCCAGGCACTGCAAAATCCTCCTTACTCGCATCGGGGGGGGGCTTGTGCCAAACTTGGGACAGTTGTCCCACAGACTAGTCAAGCAACAGCCTGACATTGTCAGACTCTGGAATCATTCTTTACAGACAATGTCCCAGACGCCACCTTCACCATTCTTGGACATGTCCTGTCCCACCGGCAAGGCAGAATCAGCAGAGGTGGTAGCAGAGTGCCGTACAATCAGGAGGGAGCTTCCCTGGGAGTCCTCAGCATTGACCCCGAACCCCATGAAGTCTCATGGAATTATGTCAAGCATAGCCAAGGAAACTTCCTGCTGCTTACCACCTACTGCCCTCCCTCAACTGATTAATCAGTACTCCTTCATGTTGAACACCAATTGGAAGAAGCACTGAGTGTCACACACTGGGTAGGGGGGACCACCATTCTGTGGTGGGTAACTCACCTCCTGATGTCCCAAAGCCTATCTATCTTTCAAAAAGCACAAGTCAGGTGTTTGATGGGGTACTCTCTGCTTCCTGAATGAGTGCATCTCCAACAATACTCAAAAAACTCAACACCACCTACAACAAAGCAGACTCATGATCTGCACCCCACTCACCACCTTAAACATTCACTCCTCCAATCACCAGTGCACAGTGACATCAATTTGTACCATTTGCACTGCACCAACAGCCCCTTCCAAACCCGTGAACTCTAACCCCTAGAAAAACCTGGGCAGTATGTTCATGGGAACTACGCCATCTGCAAGTTCCGTTCCAAGTCACGCACAATCCTGATTTGGAACTATATTACTATTTCTCATTGCTGCTGGGACAAATTTCCTCTGTGGGCACTCTGGACATACCGACAACATGTTGACTGCAACATGGTTGCTTATCACCAACCTCTCAAGGGCCATTAGGAATGGGCAATAAGGGCAGCACGGTGGCCTAGTGGTTAGCACAACCGCCTCACGGTGCTGAGGTCCCAGGTTCGATCCTGGCTCTGGGTCACTGTACGTGTGGAGTTTGCACGTTCTCCCCGTGTCTGCGTGGGTTTCGCCCCCACAACCCAAAAATGTGCAGAGAAGGTGGATTGGCAACGCTAAATTGCCCCTTAATTGGAAAAAATAATTGGCTAATCTAAATTTATAAAAAAAAAAGGAATGGGCAATAGATTGCTAACAATTCCCCCATCCCACAAATGAATGGGTGCTTCAGCGGGATTTGGACAGGCTGAGTGAGTGGGCAGATGCTGTATAACATGGATAAATATGAGGTTATCCACTTTGGTCGCAAAATAGGAAGGCAGATTATTATTTGAATAGGTGTAAATTGAGAGAGGTGGATACAAGCGAGGCCTTGGTGTCCTCGGCCATCTGTCGCTGAAAGTAAGCACGCAGGCAGTAAAAAAGGCAAATGGTATGTTGGCCTTCACTGCGAGAGGATTTGAGTATAGGAATAGGGATGTTTTACTCCAATTGTATAGGTATTGGTGAGGCCACACTTGGAGTATTGTGTGCAGTTTTGGTGTCCTTATCTGAGGAAGGATGTTCTTGTTGTGGAGGGAGTGCAGCAAAGGTTTACCAGACTGATTCCTGGGATGGCAGGACTGCCATTTGAGGAGGCACTAAATCAGTCAGGATTATATTCATTGGAGTTTAGAAGAGTGGGGGGGGGGGGGGGGGGGGGGGGGGCACGGTGGCGCTATGGTTAGCAATGCTGCCTCACGGCGCAGAGATCCCAGGTTCGTTCCCGGCTCTGAGTCACTGTCTGTGTGGAGTTTGCACATTTTCCCCGTGTTTGCATGGGTTTTGCCCCCACAACCCAAAGATATGCAGGGTAGGTGGATTGGCTACGCTAAATTGCCCTTTAATTGGAAAAAATGAATTAGGCACTCTAAATTTCTAAAAAAAAGAAATTGCATAGAAACTTATACAATTCTAACAGGATTAGAAAGGGTAGATTCAGAAGGAATGTTAGATGGTGAATGAGTCCAGAACTAGGGATCGTAGTTTGAGATTAAGGGCTAAACCTTTTAAAGACTGAGTTGAGGAGAGATTTCTTCACCCAGAGAGTGGTGAATCTGTTGAATTCACTACCACAGAAAGCAGTTGAGGCAAAAACATTGCGTAATTTCATTTACAGCTCTTGATATAGCTCTTGGGGCTTAAGAAATAAAGAGACAGGGGGGAAAGGCGGGATCAGGGTATTGAACTTGATGATAAAAAATAAAATAAATAACCTTTGTTGTCACAAGTAGGCTTACATTAACACTGCAATGAACACTGCAATGAAGTTACTGTGAAAAGCCCCTCGTCGCCACATTCTGGCGCTTGTTGGGGTACACAGAGGGAGAATTCATAATTCTCAGCTGGTACAGGATCAGGCATGATCATAATGAATGGCGACGGGCAGGCTTGAAGGGCTGAATGGCCTCCTCCTTCTATTTTCTATGTATGTTTCTATGTATGTATGAAAAGAAAATGTGAAAAACCTAGATTCCGATATCCACACACACATTTTCCAGCAAGTGTCACTGGATAGCAATCAAGAATCCTCTATCACTTACCCCATCTTCGCCAAGGAGCTCTAAGGAGAATTTAATTGTAGGCGCATTCTACTGACCTAACTGAAATCAGCTAACTCGATACTGATGTAGGATCAAAGCCACTTGTGTCCATAAAGCGCAGATTTTTAATAAGAGATCCATTAGTCATCAAAATGTAAATGAAAGCTCTGATGTGCCAGGGATTTAAGAAATGAAATACTTTATGATGACTAGAGCGCTGAATAGAGAAAAATGTCAGCTTGAATTATTTGCTGTAGGTATCCAGGAGCTTAATGTTCTCAAACTTTCAGCCAAGCTGGATAGATGCCCATCACTAAAGAAAGCTAATGATTTCATTATGTAATTTGTTGGCAATATTTAATATAGGCTTCAACTTATGTTCTCCAACATGCAGATTTAGCAGTCCCAAAAATTGATGTTTCTGCAACAACTTACACATGTATCACTCTATTAGTCACTTGCACAAAGTGTTATTACCTGTCTGGCATAAAACTGGAAGAGTTTTATCTTCTGTTACGAAGGGAGGGAAATAGCAGAGTGGAGTCGCTCCTTAGACTATGAGCTGATTGAAAAAGTAGCTTTTTGCTTTCATCTTCTTGTGTTAATCCTCCAGGAAGATTCCAGAGACTCAAACATAATTGAGACGCTTTAGTAGCAAGGGTACTGCAATTCCACAAACAATTTGTTGAAACATTAAAAGATCTGAATGATTTCTTCTTACCCTCTATCTTTCCAGGGATACAATTAGGCCAGATGTCATGTGGGCACCTAAAACAGTCAATGTTGACCTGTCTGTACAACTTAAGAAGACATCACAAGTAGCCATGATCCTGTACTCACCCAAGGTCCACTCACAAGCTCGATAGTGATCAGGAGGAGGGATTAGATAAGGGGGGCACAAAGTGAAATGCAATGTTCCAATGAAATCAACTAATACAACATAGAACAGCAATTCAACATAGACTCACTCAATGCCACACCTAATATGTTGATGCAAAATTTAAGAACATAAGAATTGGAGCAAGAGAAGGCCACCTGGCCCCTCGAGCATGCTGCGCCATTCAATAAGATCATGGCTGATCTTTTTGTGGACTCAACTCCACCTACCCGTCCGCAACCTTTAATTCCTTTACTGTTCAAAAATCTATCTCTCTTTGCCTTAAAAACATTCAACGAGGTAGCCCCAACTGCTTCATTGTGTTGTGTTTGGTCCCTTGCACTTTACAATGGACTCACCAAACACTTGATCTGCCCAAACCAAGATCCTTGAATTGTGTCTCGTGCGGTAGGATGACAATCTGATACAGAGCACATTATCATGGAGTCTTGCTACTCCTCTGGAACTTAAACCTGTGCTGACCAATTACATGTACGTGGGCGGCATGGTAGCACAGTGGTTAGCACAGTTGCTTCACAGCTACAGGTTTGATTCCCGGCTTGGGTCACTGTGCGGAGTCTGCACATTCTCCCCGTGTCTGCGTGAGTTTCCTCCGGATGCTCCGGTGTGCAGGTTAGATGGATTTGAATTGATGAATTGCCCGTAGTGTCCAAAAAAAAAGGTTAGGTGGGGTTACTGAGTTATGGGGATAGGGTGGAGGCGTGGCCTTAGGCAGAGTGCCCTTTCCAGGGGTGGTGCAGACTCAATGGGCCGAATGGCCTCCTTCTGCACTGTAAATTCTATGAGTTCTATGATTATTACCCTCTATCTCTTGTTCTGGAGGTGGCCGGTTGAGCCTCGCATTATATACAGGTCCCAGGTCACATGACCTTGGTCTTGAGACCGCATGGTGTGTCTGTACCGCTACCTGCTGGTTGGAGGTCTTACACATTCCAACTATGATATAGTCCATAGGTATATCACCACACACTGGGCAGCGATTCACAGATTCACAACTCTTTGGGTGAAGAATTTCCGCCTCAACGCAGTCCTAAATCTGCTCCCTCTTATTTTGAAGCTATGCCCCCTAGTTCTAGTTTCACTAGATAATGTTTCATTAGGTAATGTTGTAAAGTCTTGTACACTGAAGTGATATGAACCCAAACTTTCCTATATAACACACTACTGGAGACGAAACACGGTCAGGGGCGGAGAAAGGGGCCATCTTGGATGGGCCAGGTGTGCAGGGTGAAATTAATGGGGGTAGAGCTGAAAGGTGAGGATGGAGGCGTAAGCCCCCGGTACGGCTGATAACTTAGAATGTGCGAGGGATCAAAGGGCCGGTGAAGAGATAGAACATAGAACAGTACAGCACAGTACCCTTCAGCTCACAATGTTGTGCCGACCATTTATCCTAATCTAAGATCAACCTAACCTACACCCCTTCATTTTACTGCTGTCCATGTGCCTGTTTAAGAGTCGCTTAAATGTCCCTAATGACTCTGACTCCACCACCTCTGCTGGCAGTGCATTCCACGCACCCACCACTCTCTATGTAAAGAATCTACCTCTGACATCTCCCCTATACCTTCCTCCAATCACCTTAAAAGTATGTCCCCTCGTCACAGCCATTTCCACCCTGGGGAAAAGTCTCTGGCTATCCACTCTATCCATGCCTCTAATCACCTTGTACACCTCTATCAAGTCACCTCTCTGCCTTCTTCACTCCAGTGAGAAAAGCCCTAGCTCCCTCAACCTTTCTTCAGAAGACATGCCCTCCAGTCCAGGCAGCATCCTGGTAAATCTCCTCTGTACCCTCTCCAAAGTATCCACATCCTTCATATAATGAGGTGACGAGAACTGGCCACAATATTCCAAGTGTAGTCCAACTAGAGTTTTATAAAGCTGCAGCAAAACCTCGTGGCTCTCATACTCAATCCACCTGTTAATGAAAGCCAACACACCATACGCCTTCCTAACCACCCTATCAACCTGGGTGGCAACTTTGAGGGATCTATGTACGTGGACCCCAAGATCCCTCTGTTCCTCCACACTTCCAAGCATCCTGCCTTTAACCCTGTATTCAGCATTCAAATTCGACCTTCCAAATGAATCACTTCACATTTATCAAGGTTGAACTCCATCTGCCACTTCTCAGCCCAGCTCTGCATCCTGTCAATGTCCTGTTGTAACCTACAACAACCCTCAACACTATCTACAACTCCCCCAACCTTCATGTCATCGGCAAACTTACTAACCCACCCTTCCACTTCCTCATACAAGTCATTTATAAAAACCACAAAGTGCAGAGGTCCAAGAACAGATCCTTGCGGGACACCACTGGTCACCGAACTCCAGGCGGAATACTTTCCATCCACTGCCACTTGCTGTCTTCTTTCGGCCAGCCAATTCTGTATCCAGACAGCCAAATTTTCTTGTATTCCATGCCCCCTAACTTTCTGAATGAGCCTACCATGAGGAACCTTATCAAATGCCTTAGAAATCCATATACACCACATCCACTGCCCGACCTTCATCAATGTGTCTCACCACATCCTCAAAGAATTCAATGAGTCTTGTGAGGCATGACCTGCTCCTCACAAAGCCATGCTGACTATCTTTAATCAAACTATGTTTTTCTAAATAATCATCAATCCCTGGGCGTGATTCACCGATCGCGGGACTAAGTGTCCGCGCCGTTGTTAATGCTGTCGCGTTTCATGATGGCGCAAAACGGGCGCGTGCAGGAGCTATTCTGGCCCTCGGGGACCAACATGGCGCTGGAGCGGTTCATGCCGCTCCAGCCTTACATCCTGGTGCGGACTGGGGGCGGTGCTAACCTGCACATGCACAGTGGCGAAGCACCAACCGACGCATGCATGGTAGACTCATGGAACGCTCCAGCCCCGACGCAACATGTGCAGGGGTTCTGGGGCCGGAAGCGCAACAAAGTAGGCCCGGTGGGGGGAGAGGCCGGCCCGCTGATTGGTGAGCCCCGATCGCGGGCCAGACCCCATCGGAGGCACACCCCCGGAGACGGAGCCCCCTTCTCTCCGCCCCCCCCCCCCCCCCCCCCCACAGGCCGCCCCGACCCTTCGCGCAAAGTTCCCGCCGGCAGCGACCAGGTGTGGTTTTTCTGCCCATCCGGGCTGGAGAATCGGCGGCCCGGCCGCGAACAGCGGCCCACGATCGGCACCGCGCCAAATGTGCCGGTGAAAATGGCGCTGATTCTCCGCACCTCGGAGAATCGCCTGCCGGCGTCGGGGCGGCGTGGCGCGGTTGCAGTGATTCTCCGGCCCGGCGCGGGGCTGGGAGAATCCCGCCCCCTATCTCTCAGAATCCTTTCCAATATTTTGCTCACCACAGATATAAGACACAAATGGAATGTAACAAAACTAGTGGAGGAGACTAGGGAGGATCTGAAGAGGTAGGACACGCTGCATATGACTTTGGCCGGGGGGGGGGTCCAAGTGGTGAAGATGAACATTCTGCCGAGGTTCCTGTTCATATTCCAGACACTCCCGATCTTTGTACCGAAGGCGACTATCCAAAATAATTGTGTCCAGTTTTTGAAAAATGGCCTTCGGTACAAAGATCGGGAGTGTCTGGAATATGAACATCGGAAGGTGCCAAGGATTAAGAAGACTTTGTTACAGAGACAGAGGCAGAAGGGAGAGTTGGCACCGAACATGGAGAAGGAAGAAAATAAAATTGCTTATTGTCACGAGTAGACTTCAATGAAGTTACTGTGAAAAGCCCCTAGTCGCCACATTCCGGCGTCTGTCCGGGGAGGCTGGTACAGAAATCGAACCGTGCTGCTGGCCTGCTTGGTCTGCTTTAAAAGCCAGCGATTTAGCCCAGTGAGCTAAACCAGCCCCTGTAGGTTAGGTGGTGGTGGAAAGGAAAAGGGGTAGAGTGGGTTAGGATGGAGGAAGAATCCTGTAGGGGGTCCAGCTTAAGGGCTATGGTGACGGCGGCATTGCCAATGGCGCCAAGGAAACAGTCAGAGAGCCCTGTAGTGCCGTAGTGAAGATCTGGAACCAGCTGAGGAGGCACTTTAGGATAGAGGGGGTGTCGGTGTTAACGCCGCTGTGCGAAAAACACTGTTTTAAGCCTGGGGGCTAGATGGCATGTATACATAGATACATAGATGATAGGAGTGGGAGGAGGCCTTTTTTCCCTCCGAGCCTGCTCCGCCATTCATCACGATCATGGCTGATCATCCAACTCAATAGCCTAATCCTGCTTCTCCCCATAGCCTTTGATCCCATTCTCCCCAAGTGCTATATCCAGCCGATTTTTGAATATATTCAAAGTTTTAGCATCAACTACTTACTGTTGTAATGAATTCCACAGGCTCACCACTCTTTGGGTGAAGAAATGTCTCCTTCTCTCTGTCTGAAATGGTTTACCCTGAATACTCAGGCTGTGACCCCTGGTTCTGGACACACCTATCATTGGTAACATCTTCCCTGCATCTACCCTGTCTAGTCCTGTTAGAATTTTATGGGCGGTATTCTCCGCTCCCGATAAAAATCGGGATGGCCGTCGTGAAATTGGACGAGCTTCACGACGGCCTCGGGGCCCGCTCCCCGCACCTAATTCACCCCCACCCGGGGGGGGGGGGGGCTAGGAGCGGGCCCCCATTGTTCCCGGCCACGACCTCGTCGCGCCGGAAATGGCCCAGAAACGGCGTTTTTCTGATGTCATCCGCGCATGCGCGGCAAGACGTGGCGGCTTGATCTTGTCGGGCGGCGGAGGGGAAAGAGTGCGTCCGTTTTGGACGCTGGCCCGACGATTGGTGGGCACCAATTGCGGGCCTGTCCCCTCCCGAGCACAGTCGCGGTGCTCCCGTCCAAATCGGGCCCCTAGATGCCCCAAAGGGGCATCTGGCGCCCGTTTCACGAATGCAGCGACCAGGTGTGGTTGCTGCCGTGGTGAAACGGGTGTGAAGGGCTGGCCGCTCGGCCCATCGGGCTCAGAGAATTGCCGTTCGCTGTGAAAAACGAGCGGCGATTTTTCCGAGCGGGGGCGGGGGGAGAATCACTGGGGGCACCAGGCAGACATAGAAAATGTCGGGAGGCCCTCCCACGATTCTCCCATGCCACGTGGGGAGCGGAGAATTCTGCCCCATAAGTCTCTATGAGATCCCGCCTCATTCTTCTGAACTCCAGCGAGAACAATCCCAACCTATTCAATCTCTCCTCATATGACAGTCTCACCATCCCTGGAATCAGTCTGGTAAACCTTCACTGCACTCCCTCGAGAGCAAGAACATCCTTCCTCATAGAAGGAGACCAAAATTGCACATAATACTCCAAGTGTAGCCTCACCAAGGCACTGTACAATTGCAGCAACACATCTCTGCATCCATACTTGAAACCTCTTACAATGAAAGCCAACATACCATTAGCCTAGAGTATCCAATTAATTTTTTTCCAATTAAGGGGCAATTTAGTGTGGTCAATCCACCTACCCTGCACATCTTTTGGGTTGTGGGGGTGAAACCCACGCAAACACGGGGAGAATGTGCAAACTCCACACAGACAGTGACCCAGAGCCGGGATCGAACCTGGGACCTCGGTGTCGTGAGGCCGCAGTGCTAACTCACTGCGCCACCGTGCTGCCAACCATTAGCCTTTTTTAACGCCTGCTGCACCTGCATGCTTACCTTCAGCGAATGATACACAAGGACACCCAGGTCCCGCTGCACACGCCCCTCTCCCAATTTACAACCATTCAGGTAGTAATCTGCCTTCCTGTTTTTGCTTCCAAAATGAATAACCTCACACTTATCCAAATTATACTGCATCTGCCATTGATTTGCCCACTCGCAAGTGGAGAGAAGTGGGGCTGGTTAAGGTGAGGGATCTGTACCTGGAAGAGGGGTTTGCCAGTTTAGAGGAACTGAAGGAGAGGTTAGATCTCCGAGAGGAAGTGGGTTTAGATACCTGCAGATAAGGGATTTTTGGCGGAAGAGTTCCCCAGATTACCGAGATACACCCTGTTGGAGTGACTGCTGCTTCCAGATGTGGAAGAGGAGGGCAGGATCGGAGACATATAGAGGTGGCTGGGAGAGTAGGGAGGTGAGCAGGTGATGAAGATTAAGGAGAAGTGGGAGGGGGACCTGGGAGGGGAGATAAATGGTAGAGTATGGAGTGAGGCGCTACAAAGGGTAAATGCGACCTCGTCGAGCGCAAGGATGAGCCTGATACAGTTCAAGTGGTACTCAGGGCACATATGCCTCTGGCAAGAATGAGTGGGTTCTTCCAGGGAGTGACGGACGAGTGCCAGAAGTGTGGGCGAGAACCCGCAAATCATGTTCATATGTTCTGGGGCTGCAAAACGTTGGGGAGAGTTTGGGCAGGTAACCAGGATAGTGGGGGTGAAGGTTGAGCCAGACCCATTGGTGCCGATATTCGGTATATCGGAGAAGCTGGAGCTGATGAGGCGAGGAAGGCAGACATTGTGGCCTTCGCCTTTCTGATTGCCCAGCAAAGAATTCTGCTGGAGTGGTGATCAGCAATGCCGCCGGGGGTTGTGGCCTGGCTAGGGGACTTATATGACTTAATTTGCCTGGAAAAGATTAAGTACAAATTAAGGGGTTCAGCGGAGGGCTTTGAGGCAAGGTGGGGGATGTTTGTGGCCAAATTTGAGGAGCTGTTTGTTGCGGGGGTGATGGGGGGTGAGAGGGGAGGGAGGAGGGGAAAAGTTGTACAAACTGTATAGTGCATTGGGGAGTTTGTTCCCCGAATTGTTTGTTTTGTAACCTTTTATATACATTTGGAATAAAATACATTTTTTTTAAATGACGCAATACACCAACAAGTGATTAAAGGCATTGACAGATTCAGATTTCTGCACCAACCCTACAATTGACAGATTTTTCCACGGTGACCAATTCAAGTAGAAACTGAAGTGTGTACAAGTGTGTGCTTTTTATTATCTTACCTGAAAAATGGCATTTAAAGGATTCCTCAAAATCTAGGGGTTCATGAATGAATTGAGTATTGGAGTTGCTCGATTAAGCATGCACGCCGGCTTCTGTCAGTTGTAGAGTTGGTGAGTAAATCAGGACTTCTGATAATCTGTCAATGCCTTTAATTGCATATTGATGTATTGGGGCATATTGGAAAGTTTGGCTACAGGCTACAAGATTTTACAACATTACCGTAGCATTTCAGGGCACTAACAGTTTCTTAAAGATGGTTTTCTGGTTTTATATCAAGGTTTAAGAGATTTTTTTTGTGGCAGCAAAATGACAAATGCTTGTGGTTATTTTTTCTTAAATATCTGGTGCATGCATATCTGACGCTGAGGATCCGGGTTCGAATCCCGGCCCTGGGTCACTGTCCGTGTGGAGTTTGCACATTCTCCCCATGTCTGGGTGGGTTTCGCCCTCACAACCCAAAGATGTGCAGGTTAGGTGGATTGGCCATGCTAAATTGCCCCTTCGTGTCCAAAGGTGTGCAGGTTAGGTGGGGTTTTGGGGTTATGTGAAGAGGGTGGGTGAGTGGGCCTAGGTGGGGTGTTCTTTCAGAGGGTCGGTGCAGACCCAATGGGCCGTATGGCCTCTATCTGTATTCGATGATTCTAACTGTTTCTGAAAGATGATGGCAAAATATTACTGGGCAAGAATCCATCAAATATTTTCATAAAAATCTTCAAGTGGTTTTCTATAAAACATCAATATATCAGATGTCTCTGTAGAAAGAAGAAAAACTGAGGAATGTGCTTGGAAGCTGAGGTATTGGTACATGATATGTGTTGGCCCTATCATTCTCTGTACTCTCTGCAAATTGCTTTCAATAAGCTCTTGGCAAGTTCAATGGTACAAATGAAAAAATGACACAGAATCAAGAGTTACAGCAAGAGATACTGTCCTCTAGTTTCATTGGGTGACGTTTTCACATCTATTTTCAGTGTCTGGCTCTGATTGGAGCCCAGCGTGTAGCTCTCCAGCTGCACACCCAAAATTTTAGTCCCGATTTTAAGCCGCTCTGAAAAAAAAAATCAAGGGCATGATTTACTCCATTACTGAGGTGGTACAGGACCTGATACAGCTGGCAAGGCCTGACTCCATTTAACCCCATTAGTTTGCCTAAAATTAATTCTCTTCATTAACATAGCACACAGTTAGCCAGGTGTTTCCTGCGCTCGGAGCACTGAGGAACACCACGCTATCGAGTGGTCTTTCAGGTAGATCGGGGGCCTCAGCAAGGATCGCCCGGCTGAGGCTGGACTTAGTCCCACTTTCTGCACTGAGAAACTCCGCTTGCCGGAATTACTCAGTACAGGGAGAGATCGGGAGGCCATTTTTAAATGATATCCCGATCTCTCGGCTCCCGACACAACCTCCCACGCCCCCCAAGCATCAACTCACGTATAAGGGGGTCCTCAGCCACCCACCCTCCCCATCGCGCTGCACCAAACACCACCAGGGCCAACCCCATCGCGTGAAAAATGCCAGCTTGGCACCTTGGCAGTTCCAGCCTAGCACCCTGGTAGTGGCCCTGCCAGCTGGCAATGCCGCCTGGGCTCCTTGGCAGTGCCAAGTTTTGCCAGCAGTGCCAGGGTGCCACCCTGCCCAGAGGACAAGCACCCGGGGCCCTCCGATCCCCTGGGAGACCCCCATTAGTGCCATTCTGTCTAGTCCCCATTTGTGGAGACCAGCACTGAACAGCACTCACCCAAGGTCTCCAAGGCAAGGGGGTTAGATCCCATGCCTTGGTTAGATCTCAGGAACGCATATTAGAGCAAGACTAGCTGTCTCACTCTAATAAGCAAATTTACCAGAAAGTGATCCCACCCACAATGGACACACTGCTTTCCAGGCTGGATGCTGATCGAATGATATGATTCAGGGTGTAGTTGCCTGAGGATGCTATTTGCCAAGTGCATGGAACAGTTTAAATCGGACACTCGTTCTGAAGTGTTCATGAAGAGAATTTGTTTTAGGCAAACTAATGGAGTTAAAGGTTGACAGATTTTAAAGAAGGGAGCTACAGAGATTGTGGATGTATTGATAGTCATTTTCCAAATATCTTTGGATTCTGGAATTGTGCCAAAGGATTGGAAAACTGCCAGGGTGGTGCCCTTGTTCAAAAAGGGAGAGAAGCAAAATACAGAAAACTACAGGTCAGTTAGGCTAACTTCAGTTGTTCGAAAAATATTAGAATCAATTATTAGGGGGAGAATACCAGTGCATTTGGATCGTCATAATCTGAACAAGCAGAGTCAGCATGGTTTCATGAAGGGAAAATGATGCCTGACAAATTTACTCGAGGTCTTTGAGGAGGTGTCAACCAGAGTAGATAGAGGAGAATCAGTCAATGTTGTACATTTGGATTTTCGGGCACCAGGATGGCGCAGTGGTTAGCACTGCTGCATCAGGGCGCCTAGGTCCCAGGTTCGATCCCGGCTCTGGGTCACTGTCCGTGTGGAGTTTGCACATTCTCCCTGTGTTTGCGTGGGTTTCGCCCCCACAACCTAAAGATGTGCAGAGTAGGTGGACTGGACACGCTAAATTGCCCCTTAATTGGAAAAAATTAATTGGGTACTCTAAATTTATTTTTTAAAAAAATTTGGATTTTTAAAATGCATTTATAAGATGACACACTAAAGTCTGCTATGCAAGATAGGAGTCCACGGTGTTGGGGTAATAGTCTGGCTAACTAACTGGAAGCAGCGAGTAGCGATAAGGGGGCCTCTCTCAGGTTGAAGGGCAATAAACAATAACAGGGATCAGTGCCGGAACTTGTGGCTCTTCATAATATATATTAATGATGTGGAGGAAGGAACTGAGTGTACTGTGGCCAAATTTGCAGATCATACAAAGGTGGGAGGGAAGGCAGAATGTAAGGAGAATATAAATAGTTTATAGAGACATATTGATAGGCTAGGTAAGTGGGCAGAAAATTGGCAAATAAAATTAAATATGGGAAAATATGCAATTGTTCATTTTGGAAGAAATGATGAGAAGGCGGGTTATTATTTAAATATGGCGAGACTGCAGAAGCTGTAGCACAAAGGGACTGGGTGGGGGTCTTTGTTCATGAAACCCAGAAAGCGAGCATACAGGTGTAGAAGGTAATAGGGAAGGCAAGTGGAATGCTGGATTTTATTTCAAGGGGGCTGGAATATAAAAGTAAAGAGGTGTTGCTGCAACTGTATAAGGTACTAATGAGGCATCATTTAGAATACGGTGTACAGTTTTGGTCCTCTTATTTAAGTACATATATATTATCATTGGAGGCATTTCAGATGAGGTTTACTAGGATAATCCTGGATATGGAAGGAATGCCATATGAGGAAAGATTAAACACGCTGGATCTGTACTCCTTGGAGTTCAGAAGAATGAGAGGTGATATGACTGAAATATATAAGGGGCGTGATTCTCCGCACCTGGGAGAAATCGTGAGGCTGGCGTCAAAAACGGGTGGGTTTGACGCCAGCCTCCGCCCCCCCCGACCGGGAACCGATTCTGGTCCCCGGTCGGGGCCAGCATCCCGCGGCCGTGAACTCCGGCATCGCGGGCTTAACGAATTTCGTTAAGCCCGCTAGCCAGAGTTTGCGATGGCTGACGCGTCACATGACGTCAGCCGCGCATGCGCGGATTGGAAGACTCCAACCCGCGCATGCGCGGATGACGTCATCACACATTTGCGTGAAACCCACGCATGCGTGGGCCGGTATGCCCCTCAGCCGCCCCCTGAATGGATACAGTGGGGCGGCGGAAGGATAAAGAGTGCGCGGGGTAAGTACCCGCTGCCCGCGATCGGTGGGCACCGATCGCGGGCCCATGGCACCCTTGGCACGGCCGTACATGGTTCCCCAGATTGCGACTTTATGGCCGTTTTTACGAACGGTCAGACCAGGTGTGTTTGACGTTCATAAAAACGGTTGCAAAGGGTTTGGAATTCGGCCCATCGGCCAGCTGAGAATCGCTGCTCGCCGTAAAAAAACGGCGGGCAGCGATTCGTGTCGGGAGGCGGGCGTGGGGGGGGGGGGGGGGAGAATAGCGGGAGGCCGTCAGACCAGCGTGGCCGTAAAAATTTACGCCGCCCGCTATTCTCCGCACCGTCGTGAGTGCGGAGAATTGCGCCCAAGATTTTTAGGGGGTTAGACAGGGTAAATGTTGGGAGGATGTTTCCACTCGGGGGGGGTTAGACAGGGTAAATGTTGGGAGGATGTTTCCACTCGAGGTTAGACAGGGTAAATGTTGGGAGGATGTTTCCACTCAGGGAGTTGGACAGGGTAAATGTTGGGAGGATGTTTCTACTCGGGGAGTTGGACAGGGTAAATGTTGGGAAGATGTTTCCACTCGGGGAGTTAGTCAGGGTAAATGTTGGGAGGATGTTTCCCACTCGGGGTTAGTCAGGGTAAATGTTGGGAGGATGTTTCCACTCGGGGTGGGGGGGGGGGGGAGGGTTAGACAGGGTAAATGTTGGGAGGATGTTTCCACTCGGGGGGTTAGACAGGGTAAATGTTGGGAGGATGTTTCCACTCGGGGTGCTAGACAGGGTAAATGTTGGGAAGATGTTTCCACTCGGGGGGGTTAGACAGGGTAAATGTTGGGAGGATGTTTCCACTCGGGGTTGGACAGGGTAAATGTTGGGAGGATGTTTCCACTCGGGGGGTTGGACAGGGTAAATGTTGGGAGGATGTTTCCACTCGGGTTTGGACAGGGTAAATGTTGGGAGGATGTTTCCACTCGGGGGGTTAGTCAGGATAAATGTTGGGAGGATGTTTCTACTCGGGGTTAGACAGGGTAAATGTTGGGAGGATGTTTCCACTCGGGGGGTTAGTCAGGGTAAATGTTGGGAGGATGTTTCCACTCGGGGGGTTAGTCAGGGTAAATGTTGGGAGGATGTTTCCACTCGGGTGGTTAGAACATGGGAAATGTTGGGAAGATGGTTCTACTCGGGGTTAGAGAGGGTAAATGTTGGGAGGATGTTTCCACTCAGGGGGTTAGAGAGGGTAAACGTTGGGAGGATGTTGCTACTTGTGGGAGAGTGTAGGGGCAAAGGACATATTCACAGAATAAGTGGGTCCTCATTTAAGATGATTTGAGGAAGAATTTCTTCTCTCCAAGTGGTGAATCTTTGGAATTCTTTACCTAGGAGGCCGTGGAGGCCGAGTCCTTGAACATTTTCAAGACTGAGATCGGTAGGTTTTAATCAGTCGGACAATTAAGGCTTACGGAGATAAGGCAGGAAAGTGGACTTGGTAAGTGTTCGATCAGATGGCAGAGGAGGCTCGAAGGACTGAATGGCCTAATCCTGTTCTTATTCCTTATGGCCTTATGGCCTTATAGGGCTTTGCAGGATCTTCTGTGCTTTACCAAGTCTTATCCTGATCCAATGCCTGGGTCAATGCAGTATGGTCCTGTTTGGGAGCAAATGATGTCCAACGAAGTGGGGCTGATATTAAATGACCAAAGTTACTTCATTGTCCTGGAGCTGACTGGTTTCAATTGTCAGTTGCTCTCCTGAGCAGGGTGCAAATCCTCCTTCCCAAAGCCTTTTAACATTTGCCTGTCAGGACACAATGACTGCTGTTTTCACTAAGTGACGGGAATGGAAATCCGTGGTAAGTTTGCGACTGATCAGGATATACCCAAAAAATTAAATTTTCATGTTTGCTATTTCTTGGTAGATTTTACTTTTACTCACAGTTTAGAAAAAGGATAACCAGGTTACCACACGGTAAGTTACTTAACCAGTTGTCAAGAGTTTATTGCAGAGATGTTGCTCACCGTCATAAATAGAAGAAGAGGGAAAAATCTCCCAAATGTCTCTGATGACGTCACCATGTGACATACTATAGAGAGAGGCATTGGGTCCGATACATAACATCCCTCCCCCTTTACTCCTTTAATGGGACAACAAATACTAACAAAGATTAACGTAAACTTTTACTCATGGTGAACTGTGATGATTTAACCAAGTATTATCATTGTGCAATTTTACATATATCTTAGTTCGAGAGACTTTTAGGTGGAAGTCAGTTCTGCTTAGGCAGAATCCATTATTCAGGAACCTTTGTTTTCTCACTCTCGGTAGTTTGTTCCACGCTTGGATCAGGCACATCATCTAATAAAGTTGGTTCTTCTTCAGCGTCTACAGAAGTTCTTGGCTCAACTGTTGGAGAATCGGAATTCTACTCAGTCATGATCACAGCTCCAAACTTTGAGTGTCGCCAGAACTCACCATTCCAGCAAGAGATTGTAACGTCACTTTTAAATGGCGTCCCGATCTCCGAGACCCACAAAGAAATTCCCCAACCTCCCCCCAGCCTAAACACAATCCAAAGATGTGCAGGGTAGATGGATTGACCAAGCGAACTAGACCTTTAATTGTAAAAAATGAATTGGGTACTCTAAATTTATATTACAAAATAAATCAATCAAATTCCCATTTAGTTTTGGATAGACCCCAAATCTCTGTGCATCACCTTGCATTGATAACACACTGAGGTTTAGTTCTTTGATCTCTGTAGATATCGTGTCTGCCTCGGAATTTTCATTGTCCTCAATCATTCTGTGGACTCTTTTTTGGATTTGGGTGCGACCTTGTGTTTACCCGAGGTTTGAGAATTTTGTCTGAGCCACCATGCCTTTGTTATGTGACCTTTCTTGCCATAATTATGACATTTGCTTTCTTGACACCAACATTCTTGTGAAGAATGACCAACCAGGACAATTTTGGCATGCTTGGCTGTTGAGAGATCTTTTTTTAGTATTCATTTGGTGCCAGCTCCAATTTGGGAAGCTTCTTTTGCTGCCAATTCTATAGATACTGCGAGTTTTAGTGTTTGATAGCTTTTTGTCAGCAATCGTCTCTGGATTGTCTCATTTCTCAATCCAAACACAAGTCTGTCTCACAGCGTGTCCTCAAGGGTCTGTCCAAACTAACAATTCTTTGCTAGTTTCCATGTGCTGCTACAAATGGTGGAATATTTTCACCCTCTTCTTGACTATTTTGACAAAATCTGAATTCCTCTGCTAAAATAAGTGGTTTGGGCGAGAAGAGTTAATTCCTCACAAATATTGTAGTATGCTTTGCAGAATGGACAAGATTTTGTAATAGGGTGAAGGTTTTCCATTCTATTATACTCAAGAAATTTGCGACTTTAATTTTATCTGGTATCCTGTTTGCAGCATGGTGGTACTGGAATCTCTCTTAATAGGAACCCCATGGTTCCGCATTCTTCTAAAATGGTTCCATAGCGCCACTTTTTCCTGGCATCACAGTTACCTGTTCTTAAGTTGTAACACTTCCTTTAACAATCAACCCCCTTATTTCCTGGTTTTCTCTTGTGCAGGAGTTTTTTATTCTGAGCCTACCGACTGTGCAAATCGACTAGCACAATGGTTGACTTTCTGGCTGAAAAAATTTTCTTTTTTTCCAAGCCTCCAAGTGCTCCCGGCTCATGGTCACATCGAAATAATTTAAGCATGGTCCTCAGTGCTTTCTATCAAACCTAAAATTACCATGCACTCTTAGCAAGGCAAAAAACCCTGGGTGGGATTCTCTGTCCCGCCGCGCCAGTTTTCTGGTGTGGCACGCCTGCCCCGGCAGCAGGATGCTCCACCTCTGCCAGCCAGCTGATGGGGTTTTCCATTATGGGCAGCCTCACGCCGAGGGGAAATCCCCGGTTTGGGTGTGCTGCTGGCGCAACGGAGATTCCCGCCAGTAGAGAATCCAGCCTCCTGTTCCCGATGGCCAATTTTACTGCACATTTATAGATGGGTGGCATGGTGGCACATGGCCACCTCACAGCTCCAGGGACCTGGGTTCAATTACGGCCTTAGGTAGCTGTCTGTGTGGAGTTTGCACTTCTCCTCCATGTCTGCGTGGGTTTCCTCTGGGTGCTTCCTTCCACAGTTCAAAATTGTGCAGGTTAGGTAGATTGGCCATGCGAAAGTGCCCCTGAGTGTCCAAGAAGTTGGGTGGAGTTACTGGGTTACGAGGATAGGGTGGAGGTGTGGGCTTGAGTAGGGTGCTCTTTCCAAGAGCTGGTGCAGACTTCCCCCAGACTATTTCAGTGGAAAAACATCCTTGTCGCCAGCTTTGTTTTTAAGACAGTTATGATTTTGGGGGGTTTTACTTTTACTCACATTACAGACAAAGTATAACCAGGTTACCACACTGTACGTTACTTAACCAGTTGTCAAAGTTTTGTGCAGAGGTGTTGCTTGCTCACAGCCAAAGATGGAAGAGAGGGAAAATGTCCTAAATGCATCGTAATCATGTGATATACCATGCAGAGGGTATTGGCTACAATACTTAACAATATTGGTATACTTTTCTTGTGGGGCCCAGAGAAGAAAGTGAAACTGACAAGCTGGGAAGACTTTGAGCCATTACACTGAAGAGCTCTAACCATGACCATTTTGAGAAGCTGTTCAAACCATTTCATCTTTCAGAGACTGTTTTCACTGCTTAACAGGTAATTACCAACTTCTTGGAATTAAGGCACTTCACCTGTCTAGTACTTCACTCACCTTAAGCGTGGGTTTCCTCAAGGTGTTCCAGTTTCCTCCCACAGTCCAAAGATGTGCAGGTTAGTTGGATTGGCCATGCTAAATTGCTCCTTAATCTCCATAGATGTGCATGTTAGGTGGGGTTATGGGGGTAGGCTGGAGGATTGGGCCTAGGTGGGATGCTCTTTCAGAGGGTCAGTACAAACTCGATGGGCCGAATGGCCTCTTTCTGCACTGTAGTGTTTCTATGTTCATATATTCTATGTGAGAGGGCTGAGACTGAGGGTGAGTATGCTCAGATGAGGTTGCGAGGTCCTGGAGAGAGAGGAGTGAGTGGAAATGCAAGGTGTGTCAACAAGGCGTGCTGTGCAGGAGAATGGTTGGCAGATCTGAGCGTGTATCTTGGTACCTGAAAGTGCTACATCACTCACTTGGCATGTCCTCCGAATGTTCTGGAGCCTTTTGGGGCATTGTCTGCTCGGGATGACATTTCTGCGGCTGACGTCCTTGGCCACTAACTTCCACACTTCTTTGCTTGGAGAGGTTGTCCTCCAACTCCCATCCATGGAAAGGTCATCACATTGCAGCCCCTCAGATCCCACAACAGGATTCACAGGTAAGTCTGAGAGACCTGGAGAGCAGCCTTTCTGGCATTGTTAGATTTCTCTCTTTCTCCTGCTGTTTGCTTACAACTTGTAAGATACATTGAAATCAATTCATAACCTGCAGTAGTGAGATTTAAACTCATGGCCTCTGAGTTACTTGTCCCCAAACCTAATTTCTGTGAGAGAGCTTTCTTGGGGTCTCTTCTTGCAGTTACTTTTAGAAAGAAAACTGTTTCCTTTTGGGGAAAGGAACTGAACTGGATAAACACCGTGTAATTTTGCATGGTTTTCTGCATTGTCAACACCACAGCAAGAGGTGTGTGGAATCTCTTCACAATATCTCTTTCTAAAATTAAAAGTTTAGTGAGAAGTGCCAGTGAAGAACAGGACCCCCTATCAAAGTTAATGGCTATGGCGATCCTTTTGTTTCTTCCAGATTATTTCAGTCAATTAAAAAAGAATTTCCTTTTATCTGAACAGTGAGTGCTGCTGATGTTATCAGGGAAACTGGCCTGAAGCATTTGCTGGGTCAGATCTGTACTGAGTGTGAGGGAGTACGTTTAATGTTTGCAACACCGATCCCAGCCTTTAAAATGGGGATGATACAGGCATTGTCATTTTGAATGTTCCTGCGAACTCAGCTTCCTCGCGCTATCAGACCCGGTGACTCCTCCCAGCAATCAATTATGCTATCTCAGTACTCATTATGAAATACATTGACAGGGAGGAACCGTCTTCTTTTCTCGGAATGTCTCCTTCGGTTTAATGGGGGCTGCAATATTAGGGGCCAGCCTGGATCTGCATCTGAGCCACCCATCCACAAGAAAATATATCAGTAGTAAAGTATGCAATTCACCCCTTAGATGTTTTGTCAGAGTGCCAGGCATTCTCAGACAGGTCCAAAAGGTGTTCCCTCCCCTTGAAGTGATTGGAGCCGTTCCAGGATCCTCCTCCCTATCAATAGTCACACCTGAACATCCATGATAGGATAGAAAACCTGAAGTAGCAAGGTCGACGTGAAGCAATAAAAAGCAACATCGATCCAATAATAAGATGTCTGGTTGTTACTTTGTTTTTCAGATAGACATTGTTCAGTACTGTAAATAAAACGTCCCTCACTCCCAGGCTCCCTCTCCATCACAGAACAAACGTTACGAATAATTTACCACACCTTTACTTCTTGAAACCTCAGGGGTATTGGCACCAGTTGAAAAAAGGCTTTGCGAGAATCCCTCCACAGTACCGTTTCACCCCACAAATTGCCTATTTTACCAACTTTTATCCTGAGCAGTCCCAAAGCAAAAGTCAGCACTTGACTATGTTTTTGTAAATTGTGCTCAGCCTTTGCCGTCCCTTTTGGTGTGGTCCGTTCTGCCAGCAGGATATCAGTCTCTCTAATCTTATCTGAACTGGCAGAGACTCTGACTGTAATCCTTCAAATCTCCCTGTATCCGCAGCACATTACTGCTTTGTGACACACGCCTGCCACAGGAATGTGCAGGTTAAATTGCCCTAAAAAGGGGAATGTAAACATTTTTCAGCCCACCAGCTGCCTGGTGCCTTGAGAAGCGATTGCAGGATAAATAGCAGCCATACCACTGCCATTTGAAATTTGCATGGAGGTATAGTCCGTGGCATAATTCAGCTGTAAAGGTGGCCCAATCAAAATTGAGGCACAAAATGTCAGACCCCAAGGAGTTAGACTTGTAGTGTTCTAACTGCAAGCTGGGCTCAGTAAAACTGCACCCAGGGCAAAGGAAATCTGTCAAAAACATTCTAATTTGACAAACACTTGGAGGCCAGCGAGCAAACTCTCAGCATTTTCATCTTGTGCCTATTTGCAGAGCTGTTTTACTTGACCAGACAGTGGCATCATACCAACGCTTCCATCCACTTCGTATCCAGCCAGGCAAATATTGCACTCAAGCTGGTAGCTATAACATGTAAATGTTCAGGTATTGTGAAAATATTCTTGCTGATTTCCCTCCTAAATATCCTCGGTCCAATATTACGGTTATGCTCCCTCATCTTGACTCTCCATCAACATGGAATAGTTTCTCTTGTGTCCACCTTAACTAGTTCTTGTATTTTACAGGATTTTTAAGTACACACAGGTGAGTAATCCAGATTTGTAGTGAGTCCAGAAGATTTTTCCGGACAAAGTTTGGTTTGGTTGAAGTCATACCATTGTTCTAATTATTAAACAGATTTGAGCCCTTATTTTTTTTAAATTTAGAATACCCAATTCATTCCTTCCAATTAAGGGGCAATTTAGCGTGGCCAATCCACCTAGCCTCCACATCTTTGGGTTGTGGGGGCGGAACCCACGCAAACATGGGAGAATGTGCAAACTCCACACGGACAGTGACCCAGAGCCGGGGATTGAACCTGGGACCTCGGCGCCGTGAGGCAGCAGGGCTAACCCACTGCACCACCGTGCTGCCGAGCCCTTATTTAACAGGTAGTAAAAATTATTTGTTTCCTTTTAAAAATGTGTACTGCCAATTTGTTCAGTCTGGCAAATAGTTCAAGTAACAAGATAATTCTACAAGTTAAAATTGCAGAAGTTGTGAGCATGAAAAGGTAAAAAGAGGAATCACTGCGTGCTTCATGATTACTGGGATACAAGTTGAGCATCCCTTATTTGAAATTCCGAAAACTGAAAAATTCTGAAATCTGCACTTTTTTTGATCATCAAATGAAGCCACGAGTGACAAATCCCACAATGCTCCCAGGCAATGCGTAGTAGCCAACACGTGCCGCACGTGTGCAGTTTGCAATGTGTGCGCACATGCCCAGTTCCCAACGGCGCCACAGATGCACAGTTCCCAATGTTCGCACATGCACAGTTCCCAACGTGCACCACACATATGCACAATTCCCAATGTGCACCACACACGCACAGTTCCCAATGTTCCGCACATACGCAGTTCCAAACATGTACCACACATACGCAGTTCTCAACGTGCATCACACATGCGCAGTTCCCAATGTTCCACACATACGCAGTTCCCAACGTGCACCACACATACGCAGTTCCCAACATGCACAAAACATGCGCAGTTCCCAATGTTCCACACATACGCAGTTCCCAACGTGCACCACACATACACAGTTCCCAACATGCACAAAACATGCGCAGTTCCTAACATGCAATATATGCATGTGCAATATATTCCAAAATCCGAAAAATTGCAAAATCCGATCCACACCCAGCCCCAAGAATTCCGGATAAGTGATTTTCAACCTGTATTACCACGTAAGATCTTTGAAGCAAATATTATAAATGTTTTCAAGCGAAACCGGATGTTTTTTGATGGTGAAAAGATAAGAGAGAAATGGGGCGGGATTCTGGTGTAATCGGCGAGGCGGGCAACTCCGGCGGGGCGGACTGGCGTGAATCACTCCGGCGTCGGGCTGCCCCAAAGGTGCGGAATCCTCCGCACCTTCAGAGGCCAGGCCCGCCCTGGAGTGGTTTGCACCCCGCCGGCCGGCGGAAAGGGTCTTGGCGCCACGCCAACCGCCACTGAAGAGCCTCCGCTGGCCGGCGCGAGTTGGCACATGCACGGGAGCTTACCGGCGTCTGCTGGCTTCATCCCTGCGCATGCGCAGAGGGCTTCATTTCCGCACCGGCAATGGCGGACTGCTACAGCCGCCGGTCCGGAACAATAGAATGCCCCCACAGCACAGGCCCGCCTGTGGATCGGTGGGCCCCGATCGCAGGCCAGGCCACCGTGGGGGCACCTCCCGGGGCCAAATCCCCCCGCGCCCCCCCCAAGAACCCTGGAGGCTGCCTGAGCCACCAGGTCCCGCCGGTAAGGGACCTACTCCAATTTACGCCAGCGGGACAGGCAAAAAACGAACGGGACTTCGGCCCATCGCGGGAGGCAGAATTCGGGCAGCCCCAGGTCCCATTGAGTCGCGCCGGTCCCCGCCATTCTCCGAGGCGGGCGGTGCGACTCACGCCGGGCTGATTTTTGGGGGGTCGGAGAATTTGGAGGACGGCGGGGGCGGGATTGACGCCGACTCCCGGCGATTCTCCGACCCGGGTGGGGGGGGGGGGGGGGGGGTGGTCCCGTCCATGGTGAGAAGGTAGGTTATTGGCAATAGGCTGTCAAATGTTAGCTGCCCTTATAACCTGTTTCTTATTCTTTATGGGGGCTTTGTTGGCAAGGCCAGCATTTGTTGTTCATCCCTAATTGCCCTTCAGAAAGTAGTGGTGAGCTTCCTTCTTAAATTGCAGCAGCCCTTCTGGTGCAGGCATTCCCACAGTGCTGTTAGAAAGGGAGCTCCACTGGGTCACTGTCCGTGTGGAATTTGCACATTCTCTCTGTGTCTGCGTGGGTTTCACCCCCACAACCCAAAGATGTGCAGGCTAGGTGGATTGGCCACGCTAAAATTGCCCCTTAATTGGGAAAAAAATAATTAGGTACTGTAAATTAATTTAAAAAAAGGAAAGAGCTCCAGATTCATGTCCCAACAATTCTCATGAACAGGCCTTTAAAATCCTGCATTATACAGTCAACGGGTTGGATTCTCTGATCCTCGACGCTGAAATCGTGTTCAGCGATGAGGTGGAGTATCTCCGATGACGATGAAATTGGGGGCAGCGCCGCTTTCGCGATGTTCCGCCCCCTGAAAAGCACCGTAGTCTAGGAGTACGCCACGTGCCGTATCCATGCCCTCCTTACGTTGGCGAAGGCCTGCCCCAAGATGCTCCGTCCCCGACCGGCCAAGTTCTGGTCGCTTGTAGTCTCACCCGTCAGGAACTCAGCGTGGTGGCTGCGGAATCAGTCCAGCGCCATCACAGTCGGGGGAGGGATGACCGGCGGGCAGGGAGGGCATTATTCAGGGCTGGGGGCACAGTGGTGGAGCCGTCCGGGGCGCGCGAGCCAGCCGAAGGGGGGATCTATTTTCGCGGGCCTGGTCCGCGGGTTGCAGGCCGCCACTGTGCACATGCGCGGCCGTGGAACCGGAAACTCTCCAGGCCTTATCGGCAGCTAGACTGGGAGCTCTACGCTGCCTGGAAGCTCACCCCCTCCCGAGCAGGGAATCGGTGGCCATTTTGCTCCAGTTTCCCTGGAGTAAAACACCACCGTTTTCACGCCGGTGTGGGGACTTAGTCTCTCAAATGGAGAATCCAGCAATGCCTCTGAGGCAGTCTCACATAGAACTGGCCTATAATCTGCCTGTTTGCTTCTTAAAAGTCCCGAAAGATGTGCGGTTAGGTGAATTGGACATTCTGAATTCTCCCTCCGTGTACCCAAACAGGCGCCAGAGTGTGGCGACTAGGGGCCTTTCACAGTAACTTCATTGCAGTGTTAATGTAAGCCTACTTCTGACAATAAAGATTATTATTATTAATCAAGCCACTCACGATATTTGAATATTCAACATAGTTATATTAATTTTCCCATCAAAGGTTTATTTTAAATGGCTCCGTGAAGCTCTGCAGACATCACTGGTAAGAGCCACTTACTTCTGAACAATGTTAAAAACCAGGAAATATTGGCCTCAGTTCACGGAATCACATGTTTGTCCCATTCCACCAGAAAGGGCAGCTGTCAGCTGTGTTTCATGAGTTTTCACTTAGAGCTGTGCTGGGTATTGTTTTTACTTCAAACCCTAATGAAACAAATAATCACTTGGCCTGCTTCTGTGCTGTGACCATTCTGTATTTTAAAAATAAATTTAGAGTATCCAATTCATTTTTTTCCAATTAAGGGACAATTTAGCATGGCCAATCCACCTACCCTGCACATCTTTAGGTTGTGGGGGGTGAAACCCACGCAGGCACGGGGAGAATGTGCAAACTCCACACGGACAGTGACCCAGAGCCGGGATCGAACCTGGGACCTCGGCGCCGTGAGGCAGCAATGCTAACCACTGCGCCACTGTGCCGCCCGACCATTCTATGGTTAACATCTTGCAGCAAATTCTTTGCTTCAACTAAGTTATGGACAACAGTTATGAAGGGAATGGGAACACTCAAAGTTTCAAAGCTTCAAACAAATGTGCTTCAAAGATGAAGCTGCCCAAACAATCGTGATAGAATCTATCACATTTACATAGTATGGAGGCCCTAAACAGCTGATGAACGAAATTATTATTTGAGCTAGTGCTTGGGAATGTCACTGTGTGAGAAATGCCTTTTTCAGAGTTTTCATTTCAGACATTTTCAGAGTTAGGAAAATCAAAATGGAAAATAGCTATAGAAAATTGCATGAAGACTACAGCTGAGAAACTGGTAATTTGTTCAAAATGGAGGGGGCAGCGCGGTGGCACAGTGGGTTAGCACTGTGGCCTCACGGCGCCGAGGTCCCAGGTACGATCCCGGCTCAGGGTCACTGTCCGTGTGGAGTTTGCACATTCTCCCCGTGTTTGCATGGGGTTCACCCCCACAACCCAAAAATGTGCAGGGTAGGTGGGTTGAACATGCTAAATTGCCCCTTAATTCGAAAAAATGAATTGGATACTAAATTTAAAAAAAAAATTTGTTCAAAATGGTGACCTTAATCTGTGAAGACAGTGGTAGTTATGGTGGCCAATGCCAGCAATCAAGCCCCAAGTCTCAAGAAGTGGAATGGCCTCAACTGAATACTTAAATTCAGTGGATTTTTCCAAAATGGTCAACAATCGGGTTGAAGCTCCAGACCACCTCTTCAAAACTTCCTCCTTATCAACATATCTTTCTATTCCTTTATCCCTTGTTTTATCTAGATTTCCCTAAAATGTATCTATCTTATTTATTATATTGTTATTGCTGTGACACCCTTGGGCTAGTGCACGGTCAATTCCAGCCCCAATTGACCCGGAGTCATAACACAATTGAAATTCACTATTGATTCTTAGAAAATACCCAAAGTCTTTGATCTTCAGCTGTCCAATAATTACAGTCACCAGGTTTGTAAATTTAAACACAATTAATTTTATTAGTAACAATAACTCTGATTAAATGGGCAGCAAATAACAACGGGTTAACTATTTTTTAATATTAATTTAGAGTACCCAATTTTTTTTTAAAATTAAGGGGCAATTTATAATGGCCAATCCACCTACCCTGCATGTCTTTGGGTTGTGGGGGTGAGACCCATGCAGACACGGGGAGAATGTGCAAACTCCACACGGACAGTGACCCGGGGCTGATTTGAACCTGGGTCCTCAGCGCCGTGAGGCAGCAGTGCTAACTGCGCCAGCATACCACTCATAACTATTATCTAATTTCTAACCCCCCTCTTTAACTGACCCCACTGTGATGAATGTAACATGGTCATTCACACTGTATCTTTGTAAGCGCAGTAGCGTTACCCGACCACTAGGGGGAGTAGCTCTGGGAATGCTCAGGAGCTTGTACAGGGCTCCACCCTTGGCTCCGCCCATGACTCCTCCCCCTTGTGCTGCTGTATAAATACCCTTGTCCAGAGTCAGCCTGCAGTTCACTGAGAGTTCATCAACGGGTAACAGGCTGGCTCTGTAGTAAGTAGATTAAAGCCTATATTCATATCGGAAACACGTGTCTGGTGAATTGATGGTTCCATCACCCACCCACTACAGACACACACAGGACAGACAAACACAGAGGGGAAAGAGGGGTGTAAAGGAAAATAATACGAAAAGTTAAAAGGATAAAAGTCTCTGTTTCAGATGAATGGCTTCCAGTACATCTTTTAATCTGGGCCTTCAGTTAGAGGTCCTTCTTTTGCATTGTAATGGTTTTCACTGTATATTCATCAGGATCTCTGCAAATTCAGAAGCAGGCAGTCGCATTTTTGCAGAAAGAGTGCAACTCACAGCTTCTTCTCTCAGCATCCAGGCAAGTTCTGTTTCCTTCCTGGATCCTCTGAAAACATCCCACCTGGCAGGACCCAATCAATGTGTCTGTTGTCAATCATGTTATTCCAATATGATTCGGGAACAATATTCTCATGGACATGTATGCATTTGTATCCAGAATGCCACATGACTACTGCTGTATTACAGCCTGGCTATTGAATTAAGAATGTACCATCTGCAGCACATGGTTTGATCTGAGAAATTCATTTGATGAAGCTCCAGAATTTGAGTCTGGGAACTTCTGAAAACACATAAGAACATAAGAACTAGGAGCAGGAGTAGGCCATCTGCCCCCTCGAGCCTGCTCCACCATTCAATGAGATCATGGCTGATCTTTTGTGGACTCAGCTCTACTTTCCGGCCCGAACACCATAATCCTTAATCCCTTTATTCCTCAAAAAACTATCTATCTCTATCTTAAAAACATTTAATGAAGGAGCCTCAACTGCTTCACTGGTTAAGGAATTCCATCGATTCACAACCCTTTGGGTGAAGAAGTTCCTCCTGAACTCAGTCCTAAATCTACTTCCCCTTATTTTCAGGCTATGCTCCCTAGTTCTGCTTTCACCCGCCAGTGGAAACAACCTGCCCACATCTATCCTATCTATTCCCTTCATAATTTTATATGTTTCTATAAGATCCCCCCCGCATCCTTCTAAATTCCACGAGTACACTCCCAGTCTACTCAACCTCTCCTCGTAATCCAACCCCTTCAGCTCTGGGGTTAACCTTGTGAATCTCCTCTGCACACCCTCCAGTGCCAGTATGTCCTTTCTTATGTAAGGAGACCAAAACTGAACACAATACTCCAGGTGTGGCCTCACTAACACCGTATACAATTGCAGCATAACCTCCCTAGTCTTAAACTCCATCCCTCTAGCAACGAAGGACAAAACTCCATTTGCCTTCTTAATCACCTGTTGCACCTGTAAACCAACTTTCTGCGACTCATGCACTAGCACACCCAGGTCTCTCTGCACAGCAGCATGTTTCAATATTTTATAATTTAAATAATAATCCCTTTGTTTGTCAACATTGCATTCCATCTCCACCCTAGCCCATTCACTTAACCGATCCAAATCCCTCTGCAGATTTCCGATATCCCTTGCACTTTTTGCTTTACCACTCATCTTAGTGTCGTCTGCAAACCTAGACACATTCCACTTGGTCCCCAACTCCAAATCATCTATGTAAATTGTGAGGCGGAGGGAATTGTTAGCCCAACACTGATCCCTGAGGGACACCACTAGCTACCTTTGCCAACCAAAGAAACACCCATTAATCCCCACTCTTTGCTTTCTATTAATTAAACAATCCTCTATCCATGCTACTACTTTACTCTTAGTGCCATGCATCTTTATCTTATGCAGCAACCTTTTGTGCGGCACCTCGTCAAAAGCTTTCCGGAAATCCAGATATACCACATCCATTGGCTCCCCGTTATCTACTGCACTGGTAATGTCCTCAAAATATTCCACAAAAGTAGTTTGGCATGACCTGCCCTTTATGAACCCATGCTGCATCTGCCCAATGGGACAATTTCCATCCAGATGCCTCGCTATTTCTTCCTTTATGATAGATTCCAGCATCTTCCCTACTACCGAAGTTAAGCTCACTGGCCTATAATTACCCGCTTTCTGCTGACCTCCTTTTTAAAACAGTGGTGTCACGTTTGCTAATTTCCAATCTGCCGGGACCACCCAGAGTCTCGTGAATGTTGGTGAATTTTCACTAGTGCATTTGCAATTTCCCTAGCCATCTCCTTTAGCACTCTGGGATGCATTCCATCAGGGCCAGGAGACGTGTCTACCTTTAGCCCCATTAGCTTGTCTATCACTACCTCTTTAGTGATAACAATCATCTCAAGGTCCTCACCTGTCACCTCATTTCCATCAGTCACTGGCATGTTATTTGTGTCTTCCACTGTGAAGACTGACCCAAAAACCTGTTCAGTTCCTCAGCTATTTTCATATTTCCCATTATTAAATCTTCCTTCTCATCCTCTAAAGGACCAATATTTACCTTAGCCACTCTTTTTTGTTTTATATATTTGTAGAAACTTTTACTATCTGTTTTTATATTCTGAGCAAGTTTACTCTCATAATCTATTCTTCTTTATAGCTTTTTTAGTAGCTTTCTGTTGCCCCCTAAAGATTTCCCAGTCCTCAAAGGCGCGATTCTCCCAAAGGGAGACAAAGTGCCGACGGCGGAGTGAAAACCGGAGTGTTTCACTCCGGCGTCAGAGGCCGCTCCTCGCCCCCTATTCTCGCACCCCCAGGGGGCTAGGAGCGGTGGCACGTCAATCTCGCTCGCCAGGCCTTGACGCTTGCGTCAAAGTGGCGCCGCCTGAATGACGCGGCCGGCGGCGCCTAAATGACATCACCCGCGCATGCGCGGTTGCCATCTTCCCCTCCACTGCCCCGCAAGACATGGAGGATTGATCTTGCGGGCGGCGGAGGGAAAAGAGTGCGTCTTTCAGAGACGCCGGTCCGACGATCGGTGGGCACCGATCACGGGCCAGACCCCTCCTGAGCACCCCCCTGGTGCTCGATCCTCCCTCCGTCCCCCACAGGCCCCACACACAGCTGTTACGCACTGTTCACGCCGGCAGCGACCAGGTGTGATTGGTGCCGGCGTGAACCGGTCGTATTAGGCAGGCCACTCGGCCCATCCGGGCTGGAGAATCGCCACTCGACCGGAGCGGCGATTTTCCGAGTGGCCTGTCGCAAAACGTGACACGCCGTTTTGGGGGGGGGGGGGGGTTGTGGGAGAATCGCGTGCGGGTGCCAGGGTGGCGTGGCGTGAATCGCCCGGCACTCCCGCAATTCTCCCACCCGGCGTGGGGGTCGGAGAATCGCGCCCTTAGTCTCCCACTAAATTTTGCCACTTTGTATGCTTTTTCCTTCAATTTGATGCTCTGCCTTATTTCCTTAGATATCCACGGTTATCCATGATTTTCCTTCTTTCTACCGTCCTTCCTTTTTTTTGGTATAAACCTTTGCTGAGCACTGTGGAAAATCGCTTGGAAGGTTCTCCACTGTTCCTCAACTGTTTCACCATCAAGTCTTTATGGTGAAAGCCATAACATGGTGGCAGAAGGTGTTTGTAAGTAAAATCCAAAAATTTTAAAAGGTCTCGTGCTGAACTAGATTGCGAAAATTCAATTCAAATTGGTGCCAGAGTAAGAGAGAGAGAAACTGAATTAATTGTACAAAAATAAAATGGCTGCCACAGCAACAATCCTTCACATTTAGCCCAGGATGAATTTGGAGGCTGACAATGTCATGGAGGCATTTAAGAAGATTAAACAAAAGTTCAGCACGAGTGAAAACCTACATCTTCACTACACCTTTTTGTGAAAGGAGAGAAAGATCAGATTTGTTTAATTGCCAGGAGATCAGTGAGGATGACAGCAAAAACCCAGACAAAATTTATATGAAATTCAGCACGCATCTCCAGCCAAAGTCAAACTATTGGATCCACCGCTATGAGTTTTAAATCCTGAGTCAGGAACCAGATGAGCCAGCTGACAATTTCTTCACAAGATCGAGAGGTGAAGCCAGCAAGTGTGAATTCAAAGAAACAGAATGAAAACTGGAAGATTAAAAAATGAAGGCTGTGCATACCCTGAAGTAAAGGTCTGGTGGAAAAGACGAGCTCACAATATTGCAGGCTGTAGACACTGCCAGAGCACATGAAGCCACGTGTAGACAGATGAAGATGCTGACTAGTCTTCAGTTGGGTCAGGAGAAGGGCAGCTGGGTTGATGCCGTGAAGCAGCAACAAAAAGTGCACACAAGACAGAGAGATGTGCAAGAGCTGTGGACGGCCAAACGAGTTCACCTACAGAAGGAAATCTTGTGTAGGGATCAAAGTGCAGAACCTGTGGAAAGCCCAATTACTGGGAAGAGATGTGCAAAACACAGAAAGAAGGTGGTAAAGGAATTTCCAGAGGCAGAGCAACAAGACAAGTGAGGAGGAAAGAAACCAAAACATCCCTATCCTGGAAGATGATAAAAGTTTGAGGCTGCAACAGGCATAGGAATTATACAACTGCTTAAAATGGGCGGGATACAGTCAATCAGATCAGAAAGAGAGTGAGAAATAAGTTAACGGCCATAAATCTTGCTCAATACCGGAGCACAGAGAAACATCACTCGCTCAGATTATATCTGGAGATCTCTTCTCAAAATTTGAAAGAAAATGAATACCCCAAGAAAAATGTTCTGACATCGAGCAACGTCATGCCGATGACACATGGCGGGATTGAAATTTGTCATTAGGAATAACCCAAAACAGACAGACACACACATGAAAAGACACAAACTGCATATTCTACCTCACTGAAACAGATGGGCCCACAATTCTGGGGCATGAACAGTTGCGAAGAGCTCCAGTAGATCTCAGTAAACCATGAGATGAAGGAGACATCAATTGACAGTTGAGGTGTATATCTGCAGGTGCTCGTAGGGGGCCATGCATGCTGTCGATGGCGGCGAACCCCGCTGCCCGAGCATCCTGGTGCGCTCTATCCTGTTGAAATGGATGTACTGAGCCGCCTGGGCATATGGATGCACTTGTGGACTGAGGTCTGTGAGATCCTCAACAGGTCCCCACTCGGCGCCTGGCAGGATCTGGCGCGTAAAAGTTCAGGGCCTCTATCACCTTGACTGCCCCCCCCCGGTGCCAGGTTCACCTTGATCTGGGACAGATGTCGCACTGTCTCCCTGCTCAGCTGGAGTCTTCGATGGCATGCCTGGTCCGGCAGGTCCTCGAATGACAGGCGCTGCCGGTACACACGAGGTCTCATGCAGCGCCTCCTTGGCACCTCCTCCTCCTCGACCTGTTGGGCGGCCGTCCCTCCATCCTGGGTGGCTATCACCTAGCCCTCTGCTGCACACTCCGCTGCTGCAGCGTCTTCCTCCTTGAGCAGCATCAGCTCGTACAGCTGCAGGGCATCACCCAGGGCTGCGACCAATAGCAGGAAGGCCACCATTGCTGGTTGAATTCCAATATCCATTGTCTGGGGGGGCTGAAAGGCCAACATGTTACCATGGTGCATACCCCCGTGCCCAACCAGGGCTACATGGTGGCTCCGGTTGGCACTGTGGGCTCCCCTCCCCACATGTCCCCCTCCTCATCTCCGCACCCCTGGCCCTATTGTTGCCCGGCACCATGGGGTTCTATGGTCCTGGTGTCCATCCCTGATGCCAGGGGTACTGTCAGCTGGTGCTGTCCTTGCCAGGGATATGCTCCATGACCCCCTCCTGGAACCCCCAGAGGAGGTACAGAGGGCGTTGCCCTTGCTGCCTGATACCCCACCGATGGGGTGCTGGCAAGGTTGAGGTAGGGGTTATGGTGGCGGGCTGGGTGCCATTGTGGAGGAGGGTGGAGGCACCCAGACAGCCAGTGTCACCCAACAGATCCAGGAGCCAAGGTGGGTGGTCAGGGGTTATGCAGCAAGACGGCTGCCTTGCAGGCTGCGGCAATGGAAGTCCATGGCTGGACACCGCCCCAGTCCCATAGGGATCACCCCGGTCATACGGCCCATTCCCACCGCCCCCCCCTCCCTGTCCCCCAGCCCTGGCAGGGTCCCCCCCCCCCCCCCCCCACTTCAGCCAGCCCAGCCACTGTCTGTCATGGTAGCCTACTGACACGCCTCTCTGTGTCCTACATTCTCTCTCTCCCTCATCAGTCACGGCACCAGTTTCATGATTTTTAAAAGCACATGTGAAGTGGGCCGTAAAGAAATTGACCCATCGGAAGCGGAGAATCGCGGAGGCCCTGGAGAATACTGGTGTTTACTATACATGCATTCCGGACTGCATTGGTGCTGCTGTCGAGGTCATGGAGAATTGCGATTTGGCGTCAAATTCTCACCGCCGCAATTTTGCCGCTATTTTGGAGTCGGAACCTATTTTCTGCCCTATTGGCATCAGCCAATTGAGAATTCCGCCCAGGAGAAAGAGGCCATTCAGCCCATTGTTTCTGCACTGGCCATCAAGCTCCTATACACTCCCATCCCACTTTCTTCTTTAAAATAAATCTAGAGTACCCAATTTTCTTTCCAATTAAGGGGCAATTGTAGTGTGGTCAATCCACCTACCCTGCACATCTTTGGGCTGTGGGGGTGAAACCCACGCAGACACGGGGAGAATGTGCAAACCCCACACGGACAGTGACCCAGGGTCTGGATTCGAACCCGAGTCCTCAGCGGCGTAGGCAGCAATGCTAACCACTGTGCCGTGTGCCGCTCACCCCATCCCACTTTCCAGCACTTGGCCTGTAGCCTGGTATGCTATGGCGCAATGTTGTGAGGGTTCCTGCTTCTATCACCCTTCCAGGCAGTAAGTTCGAGATTCTAGCCCCCGCCTGGGTGAAAATGTTTTTCTTCACATCCCCTCTAAAGCTCCTGCCCCTTATCTTAAAGCTGTGCCCCCTGGTTATTGTCCCCTCAGCTAATGGGAGAAATTACTTCCCATCCACCTTAACTATGCCCCTCGTAATTTTATACGCCTCACTTAGGACCCCCTCAACCTTCTCTGCTCCAAGGAAAACAACCACCACAGCCTATCCAGTCTCTCTTGATAGCTGAAACGCTCCAGTACAGGCAACATCCTGGTAAATCTCCTCTGCACCCTTTCCAGCTCAATCACATCCTTCCTATAGTGAGGCAGTCAGAACTGCCCACAGTACGCCAGCTGTGGCCTTGCCAGCATTTTAAACAACACCATCGTAACGTCTCTGCTCTTACATTCTATTCCACGGCTAATAAAGGCAAGTATCCCAGGCGAATACCCCATGTGCCTTCTAAACCACCTTATCTACCTGTCCTGCTGTCTTCAAGGATCGATGGACACACACTCTGAGTTCCTCTGATCCTCTGTACTTCCTACCATTCATTGTATATTCCTTTACCTTGTTAGGACTGATATGCATCATATCACACTTTTCAGGATTAAATTCCATTTGCCGCTGTTCGGCCCACCTTAAAGTTTATACGTATGTGTACATACGTTCCCAGAGTGCCACAGCACTCACCATTGCAGTCTGGCACAGTAACAAGTCTTACAATACCAGGCTAAAGTCCAACATGTTAATTTGGAATCTGGATATCGAACAAACAATGTAGTAGTCTGCAGCATGGTGTGATTTGAGAAATACATTCACTGAAGCATCTGAATCTAAGGTTGTGATTATTTTCAACTTCTGGGAACCACTAGACATTACACTATTCACCTCAACTATTCCCTGCGGGAGTGAGTTCACCTTCTAAACATTCCTCTTGGTGAAGAGGTTCTCCTGAATTGTTTACTGTATTTATTCATAACTATCTTGCATCTATAATCCCTCAGGGCTGAATTTTAACTTTCAGATCCATTCACAGCTGGGCAGGCCAGGAGTGTGTTGAGAACTGAGAAGTTTCAGCAGAATATTTACCAGTGGCTTTTTTATCCAGTCACTGCATTTGCATTTGTCTTGACAATTTGAGAAAGTGTAAGGTAAACTAAAGTTGCCGTAGCCCCAGATGACCACAGGCTGCTTTCCACTTTGAGGGGGAAGGGCTGACTGATGGTGATTTAACCTGAGGATCACCACACCTCAGGTGAGGGGCTAGGTTGAGAAGGCGGGGCCTTCATGAATAACCTTCATGAGCAAGTGTGTGTGAGATCCCGACTGACATGAGTTTCTTTCACTCCAGCTATGTTTGGGGACTATAACATAGCGGTAATGTGAGTGGACTAGCAATGCAGCGGCCTAGGCTCATGGCCCATAGCAACGGGGGACATTTAAATTCAATGAATTTATAAATCTGGAATAGTCACTTTAACAGTGATCATGAAATTACTGATTTTGTAGAAACCACCTTCAGTCCTTTGAGGAAGAAATCTGTCATTAGCTCCCTCTCTGGCCTACATGTGACTCCAGACCTGCACCAATGTGGTTGGCTCTGAAACAGCCTGGCAATTAAGCCCCTCAGTTGTATCAAACCCCTACTGACAAAAGCATTATGCTTCTTTTTGTTAACCAAATAAAAACTGCAGTATAAATTAAAAATGCAGTCCCTTAAAGGGATACTGCATCAAAGTAAACAGAATCTTAAAGGAAACTTAAAACATTAAAACAAAATGTGATTTAAAGGACCAATATAAATTCATTGAATTTAAATTTCCCTAGCTGCCATGGTGGGAATTGAACACACATCTTTGGGCCATTAGTCCAGGCCTCTGGATTGTTAATCTGGCAATTTTACCATTATGCATCGTGTGAGCGCCTATTAGCCAACTCTGAGGAGGACAAGCAATATTCAGAGGTTGCTGGAGTGTCAGATTATTTTCTCACACCTTCCACATGTGCAGGAGCCCCTCAGCATGCTGGGGCTCTCTAGGCCTCAGGCAGCCTGAGGACCCCGTCCAAGGCCCACCCAAGTGACGAGGCAGAAAAATCAGCAACCTGTCTCCACCTCAGCCGATAGTAGCGACTCACAGCATCGCCCATAAGGTAGCTAAGAGCACCTCACTGCTGTGCAATGTTGAGTAGCAGATCACTATAATTCTGAGCTCCTTTGCTGGTGCACACTGCAGGGCACTCCCAGATATGTCCAGGCACCTGAATCCCAATTGCTTGCTCAATTACTCATGCTCAGGTGACTTTCACTGTACCTCTCCTGGGTGGCAGTGTGTGGGTTCCTCAAATATGTCAGCAGCACACCTTCAGAAGGTAGTCCTTGAGCAAAATCGCTTATTGTCACAAGTAGGCTTTGGTGAAGTTACTGTGAAAAGCCCCTAGTCGCCACATTCCGGTGCCTGTTCGGGGAGGCTG
>NC_052146.1:263815569-263912642 GCF_902713615.1 Scyliorhinus canicula
CCCAAATGCCGGAACACACCCCCCCCCCCCAAATGCAGGAACGGAACACAGCCCCCCCCCCCAAATGCCGGAACACACCCCCCCCCCCCCCCCCCCAAATGCCGGAACATACACACACCCCCCCCCGCCCCCCAAAATGCCGGAACACACCCCAAATGCCGGAAACACACACCCCCCCCTGTCTCTCTCCTCCTTATCCTCCAAAAACGCCGGGTCTCACCACTTCCGCAGCTGGTTGAAACTGACGCGTATCGCGTCAGTCAGCTGCTAGCCCCTCCGGGAACGGAGAATAGCGGCCTTCAAGAAGGCCCCGGCGCCGGAGTGATTGACACCGATTTTTCTCGCAGGCAACCCGCGTTACGAAGGGCTACGGAGAATCCCGCCCATTGTTTGTAGAGCGATGATCAAAAGGAGCCTGAGTACATGCAAACTATCAATGTATGGCAAGAGTATTCAACCTCTTTCCCTTGGAGCTATAAACAAAATAAGTCCATATTCTAATTGAGCTGCGTACATTTCATTTGCTGGTGTTCGACAAATCTTCTTGGTTTGATTGATGATTTAACTACCAATGAGACGATGAAGCTGAAAACTACTCTTTCCAAACCACCAAGCTCTCAAAGCCCACATAAAAAGCTAATTTTAAAAATAAATTAATACAGAGAAAACTGAAGCTTCAAGGATATTGTACAATATATATGGCCCTCGGGTCACAAGATGTGTACCACGGCTGTGCAGCAGAGGAAAACCCGAAAAAGGTAGCAGCATGAATAATGCGGAGTCAAAAATATATAATTGCACATTCTCCCAATTTTTTCTATCGATGGAAATCTCACTACCACGTGACATAGAGACAAAAGTCTGTCAGAAAACGAGATGGCCGATCTCATCTCTTGACAGGAAGGAGCTTTTCACTCAAGAATAATGCATCCTGTTTTCCCAGGATGTTCACTATCCTGCGCATATTACATTTACATAAAACATTTGTTTTGAACACTGGATTCTTTGTTCAGAATTTCAGAGACTTGCCTTTCACTTTACTATATTTTAGCAAACCCATAATAGTAGCTTTGTCCCCAGTAACTAAATATAGTAAGGTCAGCATGCTTGTGAGCAGGAACCCATTAATATAAAGCTGTTCTTAGTGCTGCACTGCTTTCATCCTTCATGATAAGTGCACAAAGTATCATGTTCGGAGATACTTCTGTACGGAAATAATATGTGAAGTAAAGGATAGGTATCCTAGTGCAGACTATTATCTACCTGACAAAGCTGTATACTGCTACATTTTTAAAGAACGTTTTGTACAATGCACTCAACAAGAATGTATTTCTAATTTTAGACAGATTTAATATTTGCACCAGCACTGCTTGAGAAAGGCCTGAGCAGTCTCCGTCTCCCTCTGGTCAACAAAGAACGGGAACACATTTAAATGGCACTTCACTGAGCTGGCAGGACATCCCAGAGTACCTCTCAGTGAATGGGTTATTCTTGACGTAGTGTCATCAAAAGATGCCAGCCAATTTCTGCACAGCAGGGTCCAGATACAACAGGTGGAATGAAAGTCCAGTGAATTTGTTTGGTTGGTTGAGGGCTAAATATTGGCCAGGATACTGGGAAGACTGCTTTAAATATTGTCCTGAAATCTTATTTACCGAGTTAGTCTATTTTACATTTTTCAAACCTTTGTGGTGGGTCATAAGGTCAGAGAAATTAGTAATGTAAAAACGTGCTCTTTCGATTCCAATGTCAATATTAAGCACTCCGAGATCTGCTGTAACACAGCAAGGTGCATAGTAAAATACCTTTACTCTGTCCCAGCCATATTCCAGAGCTCCATTAACACCATACCAGTGTGAATCTATTTCCATTCTCACACCTGCCAATCTTGGGCGATTTCAGCGATTTTGCTATTTATGGCTGAAGGCTGGGAGGGTGGGGGGGAGAGTGTTAATGGTGACGATGGGTGATTCCTGATTCCTCTTTGTCATTTGTTTATGTTAACATGCGGGCTAATGTTTGGGGGTTTGGTGGGAGGATGGGATCGTTGTTATTGATATGGGGGATTGACATTACATTCGTTACTAATTATTGTTTATTGTTGGGTGTAAATTTGGGAGAAAATGTGAAAAAGGAGGAGAATAAAAATACATTTTTAAAAAAGCTGCCCCGAAACCTGTGACACTACATGAGGCTGCCTCCATTCTCCCCCACTACTCATTTCCTGACCATCGCTATATTCGCCACCCAGTAGTAATTTATAAAGTTCGGGAGAGCCAGACCCCCACCAACCACCACCCCCCTCCCGTCGAGCCCACTCCAGCAGCACATTATTCACCTGTGGAGTTTAACCGCCCACACAAACCCTGAGATCACTGAATTCACTTTCCTCAAAAACACCTTAGGAGACTCTGTGTGGTGATCCTCTGTGTTAACTGTGTGCACCTGTATTAGGGGATGTATAGTAGGACCTACACTACAGGTTCGCCGGTAGCCCCTGCCGGCTAGCCCCACCCACAAGGAGCCGTATAAATAGACATGACTCCTCCTGATCAGCCATTCTGCCAGCTGCAGTAGGAGGCCACGCATCTGACTGTAATAAAGCCACAGTTGTACCAATCTGAGTCTTTCGTGCAATTGATAGTGCATCACTCTGAAAACAAACACGAACCTCAGAAGGACTGTCACCTTCACCCTCTGCACCCTCCCCGTCAATGACAGCGGGTGCGCATACCCACTTCTAAAGTCCCCCCTCATCTGCTCCATCATCCAAGCCAGATTCAGCTTGTGCAGCTGCTCCTAACTCCGCGCCACCTGAACGCTGAAATATCCAAACTCCCCCCTCACCACCTTGAACGGCATCTCCCCCAATCTCTTCTCCTGCCCCCTCGCCTGGATCGGAAAAATCTCACTTTTACCCATATTCAATTTGTACGGCCAAGTTCCTCTAGGATCCCCATAATCCTTCCAATCCCCCCCCAAAGGGTTCAAAATGCACAGAAACACATCGTCCGCGTAAAGAGAGACCCTGTGCTCTACCCCCCCCCCCCCCATACAATCCCCTCCCAGACCCTTGACGCTCTCAGCGCCATCGCTAATGGCTCTACAGCCAAGATAAAAAGCAACAGGGAGAGTGGACATCCCTGCCTTGTCCCCCGGTGCAGCCTAAAATAATCCGAGCTCACCTGGTTCGTCTGGGCACTTGCCACCGGTGCCTGATACAGCAGCCGGACCCAATCCACAAAACCCTGCCCAAACCCAAACCCCCCCAAAACCTCCCACAAATAGTCCCACTCCACCCAATCGAAGGCCTTCTCCGTGTCAATGGCGACCACCACCTCCAGCTCTCATCCCTCGGGGGGCATCATTATCACATTAGTAGCCTCCTGATATTAACCGCCAGATGCCTCCGCTTCATGACCCAGGTGTGGCCATCCCCTATCAACCCTGGCACATTGTCCTCAATTCTCGAGGCCAAGATGTTGGCCAATAACTTGGCATCCGCATTTAACAGTGAGGTGGGCCTACGTGATCCACACTGCTCTGGTTCCTTATCCCGCTTCAAAATCAAGGAGATCGAGGCCTACAACAGCGTTGGGGGGGGGGGGGGGGGAGCACCCCCCACTCCCTCGCCTCGTTAAACGCCCTCACCAACAAGGGTCCCAGGACCCCAGAGAACCTTTTATAGAACTCCACTGGGTATCCATCCGTGCCTGGGGCGTTGCCCGACTGCATCGCCTCCAGCCCCTCCACCACTTCTACCAGACCAATGGGGGCACCCAGCCCCTCCACCAGTTCCTCTTCCACCCTCAGGAACTCCATCCCCTCCAAAAGCCACCTCATTCCCTCCACTCCGGCAGAGTACCGACTCGTACAGCCGACTGTAGAAATCCCTAAACACCCCATTCACCCCCACAGGATCCAAAACCGCGTTCTCCCCATCCCTGTCCTTCACTTTCCCAATCTCTCTCGCTGCCTCCTGCTTCCTCAATTGATGCGCCAGCATCCTGCTCGCCTTCTCACCATATTCATATGCCTTTTCTCGCCCTCCTCATCTGCCCCCCCCCCCC
The DNA here is from genome assembly GCF_902713615.1 of Scyliorhinus canicula. NCBI lineage: Eukaryota > Metazoa > Chordata > Chondrichthyes > Carcharhiniformes > Scyliorhinidae > Scyliorhinus > Scyliorhinus canicula. Next base: position 263,819,640 of record NC_052146.1, read on the forward strand.
CCCCCTCCTCCCCCATTATTCAACCGCAGGTCCACCCAATGTGGAGCATGATCTAACACCACTACCGCCGAGTACTCCACATCGACCACCCCAGCCAACAGCGTCCTATCTAGAACAAAAAAGTCAATTTGGGAGTACACCCTGTGCACATGCAAGAAAAACGAAAATTCCTTCATCCTCGGCCTCCCAAACCTCCACGGATCCAACCCCTCTATGTACTCCATAAACCCCCTCAGCTCCTTCGTTACCACCGACGCTCTCCCTGACCTTAAACTCCACCGGTCCAACCTTGGGTCGAAAGCCGTATTAAAATCCCCCCTCATTACCAGCCTATCCGAGTCCAGATCGGGGATCTTCCTCAAAACCAGCCTCATAAACTCCACATCATCCCAGTTCGGAGCATAAATATTCACCAACACCACCGGCATCCCCTCCAATTTCCCACTCACCATCACATATCTCCCCCCAGAGTCAGTCACCATACTCCCCACTTCGAACGCCATCCGTTTATTAATCAAAATCGCCACCTCCTTCGTTTCAGAATCTAATCCCGAATGAAATACCGGCCCTACCCACCCTTTCCAAACCTAGTCTGATCCACCACCTTCAGATGTATTTCCTGCAATAGAGCTACATCTGCCTTTAGACTTTTTAAATGTGCGAAGACACGGGCCCTCTTGACCAGCCCATTCAACCCTCGCACCATGTGATCAGCCTAGTCGGGGAGCACCCCCTCCCACCCCACCCACCTCCACCCCCTCCCCTGGCGATCAAGCAAAATCGTGGGAGAGCCCCCAGCCTGCATCCCGCACCTACCGTCATCGACCGCCCCCCCCATACCACATTGTAGAAACCCCTCCCCGTCAGCAGTTTCCCCCTCTCCCCCCCCCACAAAATAACAACCCCAAACCCCATCAATACACTAACCACCCCCCACTGCGGTTCTGTGAACTAGCCCGCCCAGCTAGCCTGGCAGTCCATGCCCATGGCACCCAGCATCACTACCCCTCACTGATTCCCCCCTTCCACCCCCCCGACTCAAACATTCCCCCAGTTCAAACTTCACAACGCCCAACAAACACAAATAAAAGAATAACCCTCCATCCCCCACCAAGAACAAACCCAGAGCAATGGCCCCAACATAGTACAAAATAACCCAAACAAACCCCAAAGGGACATAAAGGAAACATCTCCTCCAAAGTTCAGTCTGCCTTCTCCTACCAGTTCATTGTCCCTGACTAAATCCATCGCCTCCTGAGGCGTCCCGAAATACAGCTCCCAACCTTTATCGGTCACCCAAAGGCGCGCCGGGTACAACATGCCAAACTTAACCCCTTTCTTAAAGAGGGTCGCCTTCACTTTATTCAAACCCGCTCTTCTCTTAGCCAACTCTGCACCCAGGTATAGAGGCAGCTCGCTGCCCTCCCAGCTACAGTGCCTCGCCTGCCTGGTCCATCTCAGGATCCGTTCCTTGTCCAAGAACCGGTGCAGGCGCCCCACCCCTCAGCGGCTTGTTCCCCTGCGACTTCCTCATTAGCACCCTGTGTGCCCAGTCCACTTCCAAGGACCGTATGAATGCCCCCCCCCCTCCACTCCCAGCAGCTTCTTGAACATTCGAGCTAAATACACGCTGGCATCCACTCCCTCGCTGCCCTCCAGCAGTCCCACGGTTGCCAAATTGTACCGATTCTCCAGGTCCTCCACTTTCTCCTGCACCCACCTCTGTTGATCCCACATCTCCGCTGCCATCGAGGCAAGCTGCTCCTCGTGCTCCCCCACCGTCTCCTCCACCTTCTGGATCGCCTGGCCCTGGATCTCCAGCCTCGTCTCCATGCGGTCGATCCCCACCTTTATTGGGTCCACCACCATAGCCAGGTCCTCCAAATTCTCCTTCCTCTGCTGGGTGAACTTCTCATTCAAGACGCCCACCAGCTGCTTCACCGACCACTGGGAGGGTAGGATCGGTCCGTGACCCACCACCACCTTCTCCTGTGTTGCAAGCACCATCCCGGCTATCACCAACTGTTCCCTTCTTTTTCGGCCACTTCTGGTCCACAAATCCATCCACTGGTGGGACACTCTCTGCTACCACCCATCCTGCACCTTTTTTAATCCAAAGATCCATTCGTTAGCTGGGGAAAAGGTCCGAAAATTCCACCACGAGCGAGAACCACCAAAATGCGACAACTCACATCATGGCCGCCACCAGAAGTCCCTGAATGTGGATTTTTAAAATTGTAAACCAATGCTCATGGATTGAAGCAATATTACTTTTATAAAAATTTATTTCATACAGCCTGAGGATAGCAGACTTCCATCTTCTCAGACTGGACTGGATTTGAACTCAGGCCATGGCGGCTGACTCAGCCACATTTGTGATGGCACACATGCTGTTGTACATGCAGACAGCGTTTTTGCAACAGCCAACACATTTCTTCATGAAGAGAATGAGGTGTGCAGTAAGGTGGATGGATTTCAAAAGGGAGCAATCTTGTTTAATCAACCTTATTGAATGTTTTAAGGAGGTAGCAGAGTGAGTAGGCAATGGTAACGCAGTAAAAAATAATTTGTCTGGACTTTCAAAAGGTCTTCGATAAAGTGCCCCACAGTAGATTAATGAATAGATTAGAGAATGTGAATTCAGGGAACAAGTGCCAGAATGGATCGCTAGCTGGCTCCAAGACACAAAGCAGAGAGTGAGAAAAAAAAGTCACTAAACAGAGTGACGGAAGATGGGAAGTGGTATTCCACAAGGATCAGTGCTGCGGCTGCAGCTGTTCACAATTTACATGACTTATTTGGACTTTGGGCTCAAAAACATGAAGCTGTATTGAAGACGATCGTGTTCCATCCGTCAGCTATGCAGCTGGTGGAAGCCCTGAGACACCTACTTTGATGAAGGCCGGCTGAATTAAGTGCCACTCAGGCATTTAAGTGGACAGAAGTGAGCTTCCCCAAGATCAAGGACTCTGGGGTGGGTGTCCCACCTGCCCAGAGCTGCCAGTTTATCAGAGTGAACATGAAATGAAAATGAAAATCGCTTATTGTCACAAGTAGGCTTCAAATAAAGTTACTGTGAAAAGGCCCTAGTCACCACATTCCGGCGCTTGTTCGGGGAGGCTGGTATGGGAATTGAACCGTGCTGCTGGCCTGCCTTGGTCTGCTTTCAAAGCCAGCTCTTTAGCCCTGTGCTAAACCAGCGTGGCAGCTTTATTGAAAGGCAGTGCCTGCGAGGAAGCAGTGACTGCTGTCAGTAGGACGCCCACTCGTAGGCCGAGGATTGTCGCTGGATCCTAGGCCACAGGTGGGTGGTGATGGGAGGGTGGTCGCGGAATGGGGCACTGTGGGGGGGGTAGGGGCCCACAGCAAGGCGGGCGACTCTCAGTGGGGCTCCCCCATTCCTGATGTTGGATCCTTTGATAAGGCACTCTATGCCTTTGAACAAGTGACTCACCTGGGATTCCACAGACAATGCTGCATGGATTTGCTTGTTGTGCTCCCCACATGATGAGTCCCCCACCCATCGCTGGGTTAGTACCGGCAACACTGGGATGAGGCCCTTAAGTGGATATTAATTGCCATGTGTTATGGGCCAGCGTTCAGAAAACTCTAAAGTATATCATGGAGTTCACTTGACTTTTAATAGACTGTGGTTATGGGGAGCACAAGGGCCTGCATTTACAGGTGTGATGCAACAGAGATCTAAAATATTTTAAAAACAAAACCATGTTTATTTATGAATCCAGTTAACACTTTATAAACGCACAGTAAACACCTCAACAACTATCAACACCAATAAACCCCAAATATACAATATTCAATAAGTAACCCTTCATAACTTTCCTAATAACATCCATAAGTCCAAAAGACCCTTTTTACAGAAATACAGCAGGTTTAAATTTTCTACAGAAACAGGTATTACGTTGAAATCCTCAAATGATCTGGAGACAGTCTTTAGATTGCAGAGAGAGATCAAAGCTCCTTCTTGCTGTGACTGCAGCTTCTTCAACTCTGAAAACAAAACAAAAACACACAGACACGCACCAGCTTTTTTGCTCAAAGCGAAAGTAAAAGCAGAGTGACAGCTCAGCTCCACCTACACACTGACATCACTGCAGCTATTTGATAAACACCCATTTCTTAAAGGCACATCCGCTACAGCTATTTGATGAACATCTATTTCTTAAAAGTACTCTCACATGACACATGGATGTGATAGGCCTTCCCCGCATGGAATAAATAGGGGTGGAGACAGGGAGGCAGTGAGGCCGCCACTCACCTAACTGTCTAATTCCACCCCCCCACCCCCGCCCACCCACCAAAATAACCATGGTGGGACGGCGTTAGATTCTGCTGACAATTTCTAAATTTATAGATGAAACCAAATTGTTGGGGTAGTCAATACTGAGGAGGACTGCACCATATTACAGATGGACAGAATATGCCAATACTTGACAAATAACATTCAACACAGATAAATGTGAGGTAGTACATTTTGGTAGGAAGAATCGGGAGGGCATTTATAACTTGGAAGATACCAATCTAGGTGGGTAGAGAAACATGGGAATTTCAGAGTACAAATACATCAAGCACTAAAGGTGGCACCACAAATTAGCAAACCATAAAAAAGGTAAACCAAACACTAGGCTTTATTTCACGATGGCCAGAATTTAGGATATTATGTCAAACTTGTATTGTACCTTGGGTAGACCACACTTGAGCGCAGTCTGGTCTCTATAAAGGCCGTGGAGAGATGCAGAGAAGATTTACTAGGAGGAAAGGATTGACAAACTCGGTCCTTTTTTTCTTAAAAAAGAATGGAGGAACAATCTTTCTTCTTACGGAGATCAGCATAATTAGAGATCGTCAGTACAAGTTAATCACAAAGGAATTCAATAGGGAATACAGACTGTTGAGAATGTGGAACCCACTACCATAAAAGATGGCTGAAGCAAATGGTATGGATGCATTTAAGGGGAAGCTCGATAAACATTTGGGGGAGAAGGGAATAAAGCATTATGATGGTAGATTTAGAATGACACAATTCCTACATTGAAGAAGGAGGCCATTCGGCCCATCAAGTCAGCACTACCCCTCTGAAAAAGACTCCACTTAGGCTCATTCTTCCGCCCTATCCCCATAACCCCACCTAACCTGCACGTCTTTGTACACTAAGGGGTAATTTTTTAGAATGGTCAATCCACCTAACCTGCACATCTTTGGACTGTGAGGGGAAACCAGAACACCCAAAGGAAACCACACAGACGCGGAGAGAAAGTGTCACAGCTTGGCATGCGGCATGAGGGGCCAAAGGGGTGGGTGGGGCATACATTGGCATGAGGGCATGAGGGGCCAAAGGGGTGGGTGGGGCATACATTGGCATGGGGGTCTGAGGGGCCAAAGGGGTGTGTGGGGCATACATTTGCATGGGGTCCTGAGGGGCCAAGGGGGTTGTTTGGGAGACATACCTTTGCATTGGGGGGGGGGGGGGGGGAGTGGCATGAGGAGCCACAGGAGGTAGGTAGGGTGAATACCTTGGCATCAGGTCATGAACATAAGAACTTAAGAACTAGGAGCAGGAGTAGGCCATCTGGCCCCTCGAGCCTGCTCCGCCATTCAATGAGATCATGACTGATCTTTTGTGGACTCAGCTCCACTTTCCGGCCCGAACACCATAACCCTTAATCCCTTTATTCCTCAAAAAACTATCTATCTTTACCTTAAAAACATTTAATGAAGGAGCCTCAACTGCTTCACTGGGCAAAGAATTCCATAGATTCACAACCCTTTGGGTGAAGAAGTTCCTCCTAAACTCAGTCCTAAATCTACATCCCCTTATTTTGAGGCTATACCCACTAGTTCTGCTTTCACCTGCCAGTGGAAACGACCTGCCCGCATCTATCCTATCTATCCCCTTCATAATTTTATATGTTCCTATAATATCCCCCCTCATCCTGCTAAATTCCAATGAGTACAGTACCAGTCTACTCAACCTCTCCTCGTAATCCAACCCCTTCAGCTCTGGGATTAACCTAGTGAATCTCCTCGGCACACCCTCCAGTGCCAGTACGATCTTTCTCAAGTAAGGAGACCAAAATTGAACACAATACTCCAGGTGTGGCCTCACTAACACCTTATACAATTGTAGCATAACCTCCCTAGTCTTAAACTCCATCCCTCTAACAATGAAGGACAAAATTCCATTTGCCTTCTTAATGACCTGTTGCACCTGTAAAACAACTTTCTGTGAATCATGCACCAGCACACCCAGGTCTCTCTGCACAGCAGCATGCTTTAATATTTTATCGTTTAAATAATAATCCCGTTTGCTGTTATTACTACCAAAATGGATAACCTCACATTTGTCAACATTGTATTCCATCTGCCAGACCCTAGCCCATTCACTTAACCTATCCAAATCCCTCTGCAGACTTCCAGTATCCTCTGCACTTTTCACTTTACCACTCATCTTAGTGTCATCTGCAAATTTGGACTACTTTACCCTTAATGCCATGCATCTTTATCTTATGCAGCAACCTTTTGTGTGGCACCTTGTCAAAGGCTTTCTGGAAATACAGATATACCACATTCATTGGTTCCCCGTTATCTAGTGCACTGGTAATGTCCTCAAAAAATTCCACTAAATTAGTTACGCACGACCTGCCCTTTATGAACCCATGCTGCGTCTGCCCAATGGGACATTTTCTATCCAGATGCCTCGCTATTTCTTCCTTGATGATAGATTCCAGCATCTTCCCTACTACCAAAGTTAAGCTCACTGGCCTATAATTTCCCGCTCTCTGCCTACCTCCTTTTTTAAGCAGCGGTGTCACGTTTGCTAATTTCCAATCCACCGGGACCACCCCAGAGTGTAGTGAATTTTGGTAAATCATCACTAGTGCATCTGCAATTTCCCTAGCCATCTTTTTTAGCACTCTGGGATGCATTCCATCAGGGCCAGGAGACTTGTCTACCTTTAGCCCCATTAGCTTGCCCATCACTACCTCCTTAGTGATAACAATCCTCTCAAGGTCCTCACCTGTCATAGCCTCATTTCTATGTCACTGGCATGTTATTTGTGTCTTCCACTGTGAAGACCGACCCAAAAAACCTGTTCAGTTCCTCAGCCATTTCCTCATCTCCCATTATTAAAACTCCCTTCTCATCCTCTAAAGGACCAATATTTACCTTAGCCACTCTTTTTTGTTTTACATATTTGTAAAAACTTTTACTGTCTGTTTTTATATTCTGAGCAAGTTTACTCTCATACTTTATCTTACTCTTCTTTATAGCTTTTTTAGTAGCTTTCTGTTTCCCCTTAAAGATTTCCCAGTCCTCTAGTCTCCCACCAATCTTTGCCACTTTGTATGCTTTTTCCTTCAATTTGATACTCTCCCTTATTTCCTTAGATATCCACGGTCGATTTTCCCTCTTTCTACCGTCCTTCCTTTTTGTTGGTATAAACCTTTGCTGAGCACTGTGAAAAATCACTTGGAAGGTTCTCCACTGTTCCTCAACTGTTCCACCATAAAGTCTTTGCTCCCAATCTACCTTAGCTAGTTCTTCTCTCATCCCATTGTAATCTCCTTTGTTTAAGCACAAAACACGAGTATTTGATTTTACCTTCTCACCCTCCATCTGTATTTTGAATTCCACCATATTGTGATCGCTCCTTCCGAGAGGATCCCTAACTATGAGATCATGAATCAATCCTGTCTCATTACACAGGACAAGATCTAGGACCGCTTGTTCCCTCGTAGATTCCATTACATACAGTTCTAGGAAACTATCGCGGATACATTCTATAAACTCCTCCTCAAGGTTGCCTTGACCAACCTGGTTAAACCAATCGACATGTAGATTAAAATCCCCCCTGATAACTGCTGTACCATTTCTACATGCATCAGTTATTTCTTTGTTTATTGCCTGCCCCACCATAACATTACTATTTGGTGACCGATAGACTACTCCTATCAGTGACTTTTTCGCCTTACTATTCCTGATTTCCACCCAAATGGATTCAACCTTATCCTCCATAGCACCGATGTCATCCCTTACTATTGCCCGGATGTCATCCTTAAATAACAGAACTACACCACCTCCCTTATCATCCACTCTGTCCTTCCGAATAGTTTGATACCCTCGTATATTTAACTCCCAGTCGTGACCATCCTTTAACCATGTTTCAGTAATGGCCACTAAATCATAGTCAGTCACGATGATTTGCGCCATCAACTCATTTACTTTATTCCGAATACTACGAGCATTCAGGTAAAGTACACTTATGTTAGTTTTTTTACCTCTGTTTTGAATCTTAACATCTCCAGTTTTATCCCTTTTGTTATTACTGGGCCTATTCACTGAGCTTCCCTCAGTGACTGTACCTTGTACTGTCGCCCTTTTTGATTTTTGACTATGTCTTCTCTGCCTTGCAATTTCCCCCTTACTTCCTTTTGCTTCTGTCCCTGTTGTACTACCTTCCAACTTCCTGCATCGGTTCCTGTCCCCCTGCCACATTAGTTTAAATCCTCCCCAACAGCTCTAGCAAACACCCGCCCAGGACATCGGTTCCAGTCCTGCCCAGGTGCAGACCGCCCGGTTTATACTGGTCCCACCTCCCCCAGAATCGGTCCCAATGCCCCAGGAATTTGAATCCCTCCCTCTTGCACGTATTCATCCTATCTATCCTGACATTCCTACTCTTACTAGCTCGTGGCACTGGTAGCAATCCTGAGATTACTACCTTTGAGGTCCTACTTTTTAGTTTAACTCCTAACTCCCTGAATTCAGCTTGTAGGATCTCATCCCGTTTTTTACCGTCCTTCCTTTTTGTTGGTATAAACCTTTGCTGAGCACTGTGAAAAATCACTTGGAAGGTTCTCCACTGTTCCTCAACTGTTCCACCATAAAGTCTTTGCTCCCAATCTACCTTAGCTAGTTCTTCTCTCATCCCATTGTAATCTCCTTTGTTTAAGCACAAAACACGAGTATTTGATTTTACCTTCTCACCCTCCATCTGTATTTTGAATTCCACCATATTGTGATCGCTCCTTCCGAGAGGATCCCTAACTATGAGATCATGAATCAATCCTGTCTCATTACACAGGACAAGATCTAGGACTGCTTGTTCCCTCGTAGATTCCATTACATACAGCTCTAGGAAACTATCGCGGATACATTCTATAAACTCCTCCTCAAGGTTGCCTTGACCAACCTGGTTAAACCAATCGACATGTAGATTAAAATCCCCCCTGATAACTGCTGTACCATTTCTACATGCATCCTTTGAGCCTATGTGCACCACGACAGCTGGCTGTTCACCCCCCCCCCCCCCCCCAGAATGTCCTGCAGCCGCTCCGAGACATCCTTGACCCTTGCACCAGGGAGGCAACATACCATCCTGGAATCTCGATTGCGTCCACAGAACCGCCTGTCTATTCCCCTTACGATCGAGTCCCCTATCACTATAGCCCTGCCATTTTTCTTCCTGCCCTGCTGCGCAGCAGAGCCAGCCACGGTGCCATGAACCTGGCTGCTGCTGCCTTCCCCTGGTGAGCCATCTCCTTCGACAGTATCCAAAGTGGTATATCTGTTTTGCAGGGAGATGACCGCAGGGGACACCTGCACTGCCTTCCTACTCTTGCTCTGTCTTTTGGTCACCCATTTTCTATCTCCCTCAGTAACTTTCACCTGCGGTGTGACCAACTCGCTAAACGTGCTATCCACGACCTCCTCAGCATCGCGGATGCTTCAAAGTGAGTCCATCCGCAGCTCCAGAGCCGTCAAGCGGTCTAACAGGAGCTGCAACTGAACACTCTTCCTGCACGTGAAAAAGCCAGGGACAGTGTACGTCTCCCTGAGCTCCCACATCGCACAGGAGGACACGGGTCTGGGATCTCCTGCCATGTCTTAAACCTTAGGTAAACTTATACAACTACAATTTCAAAATAAAAATAAATAAATTAGACAATGAAAAGAAAAACTACTTACCAGGGTTATAAGCACCTCCTCCCCACTCAGCTTCGAATTCCCACCTAGCTTCAAATTCCCAAACTCACTCTTGGTTGTGCCTCACTCTGGCTGTGTCTTCTCTGGCTCACTGGGAGAATTCACCCAGGGTCTCAGATGCTCTCTGGTTCTCTCCCTGCAGATTAAAATTTACAGACCAGAAGAAAGAGTGAGAACAAAACAGTAGAGAAAAAGCACCTTCTCCCACTCTGCACCGAATTACCTCACTGCACCAAATTACCAAGTTGCAATTCCCACTCTGGATGTGCCTCACTCCGGCTGTGTCGTCTCGTCATACAGGTTTTTTGGATGGCATACCTTGGTATTAGGGCCCTGTGGGGCAATCGCAGCTGTTTGGGGTCATGGCCAGATGGGTACCTTGGCATGAGGCACGTGTGAATGATCTTTTGCATTTAGATTTCAAACGTTTCCTCATGCAGATTATAGTCTGTGACTCCTCTGAGAAGCCGTGAACTGTAACTCTGTGAAAATCTGACCCAACTCCATGACAATTGTAGAGGTTGAGGACATACCATTCTTGCAATGGAGTCGGCCAGGTTGGGAGTGCATGATGTGGGTATATGGCCCAAACTGGCCAGTATTCTTTAAGGTTACTCCTGAAAATTGGAAACCTTGGGAATGGGGTCAGGGATTCCAGAATTGGGCCACTTCCACCATTTTTAAAGGACTGCCAAGTGATTCCTTATATCCTCAATGCCAAAGTGGGCCAAAGATAATTCCACCCGTGGCACCTTTACTGTATAGCCATCAGAAATAGGAGAGGTGGGCAGCACGATGGCGCAGTGGATTAGCACTGCAGCCTCACGGTGCTGAGGTCCCAGATTCGATCCCGGCTTTGGGTCACTGACCGTGTTGAGTTTTCACATTCTCCCCGTGTTTGCGTGGGTTTTGCCCCCACAACACAAAGATGTGCAGGCTAGGTGGAATGGCCAGGCTAAATTGCCCCTTAATTGGAAAAAATGAATTGGGCACTCTAAATTTAAAAAAAAAGAAATAGGGGAGGTTAGGGCGGCACGTGGCACAGTGGTTAGCACTGCTGCCTCACGGTGCTGAGGACACGGGTTCGAATCCCGGCCCTGGGTCGCTGTCTGCAGGGAGTTTGCATATTCTCCCAATGTCTGCGTGGGATTCACTCCCACAACCCAAAGATGTGCAGGGTAGGTGGATTGGCCAGGCTAAATTGCCCCTTAATTGGAAAGAAAATTGATTGGGTACTCTAAATTTATTTTTAAAAAAGAAATAGGGGAAGCAGTGGCGTAGTGGTATTGTCGCTGGACAGTAATGCAGAGACCCAGAGTCATGCTCTTGCCATCCAGATTTGAATTCCCCCATGGCAGATGGTGAAATTGAATTCAATAAAAATCTGGAATTAAAAGTCTGAAGGTGACCATGAAACCACTGTCGATTGTCGTGAAAACCCATCTGGTCACTAATGTCCTTTAGGAAAGGAAATTGTCCTTCCCTGGTCTGGCCTACATGTGACTCCAGACCCATAGCAATGTGGTTGACTCTCAAAAATGTTTTTACGGATGGGCAATAAATGCTGGCCCAGCCAGCGACGCCCACATCCCACGAAGGAATAAAAAAAATGCTACATTCAAGCTACGCCGGGTCCGACACAAATTCACCCTTAGCGAGCAAGCCTGGAGCATTGCTGCTGGCATTTTTGCAGTTTCTAGTTGGCTACCTTGACAGTTAATCCCCTGGAGGCCAGCCACATCTCTGGGAGCTTGCAGAAGTTCGGCACTCAGTGCAGATAAGCACATACGCAAACAAAACTCAAGTGCGGTACACTGAGCAACAGTGAAGATTGCTGTCATGCGATTAACATCTTTATATGTCTTCGCTCTGATGATCTTGTTTCCTTTTCGTCTAACAAAAACAGGCTCAAGTATTTACATGTTAGCTCACACAAAGGAGCATTTTCTTCACTGGCTGCTGCAAGTGTCGTGGAAAATCTGCTGCTGTTTACCACGCCAAGCAAGTCGCTGAACAAGCGAAGATGAAATGGTGCCCTGACAGAACATGAGCTCACCATCGATAAACTCAATGGGAAGATTCTGAAAATCGGCACTGTTATCCTCTGAACTTGGATCACATTTTAAAGCAAAACGTTCCTGTGGCGGAATCAAAGAAATTTAAATTTTTGTCCTACTGCTGTACAAAACTGGTGACAACAGCCATCAGAATGAAGTTTGCGGCACGGTGGCACAGTGGTTAGCACTGCTGCCTCCCAGCGCCAGGGACCCGGGTTCGATTCCTGCGGGAGGTATGGAGTTTGCACTTCCTCCCTGTGCCTGCGTGTGTTTCCTCCGGGGGCTCCGGTTTCCGCCCACAGCTCAAAGATGTGCAGGTTAGGTGGACAGGCCATGATCAATGCATAGGAACTACGGGGATAGGTCGGGGGAGTGGGCCTAGATGGAGTGCTCTTTCAGAGGGCTGGTGCAGACCTGATGGGCCAAATGGCCTCCTTCCGTGCTGCAGGGATTCCAGGGAATATTAAAAATGTATTTAAATGTATGGGTCATAGAAGTCCACAAATCCTGCCCCGGCGTCAGCATTTAGTCTCAGGAAGGGAGAATGCCGCCCATGTTGTTTGATAGCTGAATACATTGTCAGGTTAGGATCGAGATCTACAGCTGGATATAATACTCCCCTGCCAGCAGGTTTGAATCCAGGGAGAGCATGTTAAACCCAGCATGCGGATTGCCGACACCTACCTGCCTCCATCACCTCCGGAATTATACCATCGGGCAGCCCCCTCACCAGTGGACCAATTGAGGTCCTTATGTAGGCAATTAATGGGCCTCATCCCTCACCACTGGCATTTAATTGACTGTGGGGGTAGCCTCACCAAGCATGCCAGGATTCCTTTCGTGGGTTGGTGGTAGGCGGGCATTCTGGCGTTAACTGACCCCATGGCCTGTTGAAGGGTCCTAAAAAGGTGAAATTCTCTCCCCCCCCCCCCAAAAATGATCTCTCAAACCCTGGTCCGCACCCACCCACTCATTCATCCCAAAATACTTACAAACCAAGACATACCAGACCCCAGATCGTTGGATACGGGACAAACCCCAAGATGCAGACCGGGACCCCTTCGATGTCCGGATGCTGTGACTCCATGTGAATTGCCTGGGAAATTTGAACTTCTGATGGGCAATTCCTCTGCTCGCCCAGACCCTCCGAAAACATCTGCGACTCTGAGTTAGTGTTGGAAGATTTTGAACAATTTTGACTTACTTACCTGGATAGTTACCCAGGAAATCAGAGACAGAAAATTCTAACCTAACTCCTGGGTAACTACAAAACTGAGCCCCCACCCCAACTCCCACTCAACACCTTGACTACCCCCCACGATCCCCTAGCCCGGCCTCACCAATCCAAACCACTCAACGCCCGGCTAACAAATCCCTGACTCCTTCTGACCTAACCTGACTAGCTCGCCTGACTGACCCCCCCCCAACTCCCCTTGCGCCCTCCCGACCACCTGACTCCACCGACCCCCCCCCCGATGCCCCCCCAAAACTCCCCTCCCCTGAGCCAACCTGACTAGTCCCAGGCTGCCCAACCTGACCTGACCCCACTTCATCACCCTACTCATTTACCTTACCTACTCTATTCGCTTACCCACTTACTTTACTCAATGCATGCACTTACCTTGCCTACTCTACCCCCTTACCCACCCTATCTCCTTACCGACCTTCTTTCTGTACCTATTCAAACCCCACTGACCAGAATATGGCAACTAGTGCGGTAAAAGGCGATGCCATTTCAGCGTGGATTCTCTCTGCTGCTCCCTCTGAGGATTTTCTTTACGCCGTCTTGCCCTGAAAAATCAGAGGAACTAAGTGTGTATTTTTCTTTAACTTGTTCAGGGTCGGAAACAAGTATTCGGATCCTGAATGGAAGACTTGGGCCAAAATGGCAGCCAAGTTGCACAATGCAAAGTCTCAAGAGCAATGTGATAAAGGGCAACCAATTTGTTTTATTGATGTTATTTTAAGGATAAGTATCAATTGGCACATCAGGAACTCCATGTTGGAATAGTGCTGTGAGATCCACCTCAGAGGGTAGTCTGGCTCTTGGTTTAATATCTTATTTGAAAGGCAGTGTTGGCCGGGATTCGCTGCTGCCTGTCGTGGGAGTTCCTGATGTGGCGGAGAATCTCGTGTTGGGCAAAACAAATGGGCAAATACAAATTCATGCATGGCAAGGAAGAAGTAATCCCTTCTGGGCGCCATGCCAGCGCGAACCAGACGCTCCAGGGGTGGTAAGTCTCCCAAATGAAGAATCCTGCTCAGCATCTCTGATAATACAGCATCCCCTCAGTATTCCACAGGGGTGTCAGTCTGGATATTGTGCTCAAGCCTTTGGACCTACAGCCTCGTGGTTCACAGGCACGATTGCTAGTTAGACTCAGGACCTATGGATCATGAAGGTGAAAGTCACCCACTGCTAACCCAGATCTAGTAACTCTTACTGGGAAATACATATGTGTCTGTGGGAGGTGCAAATAGGATTGGGCTATGCTGTGACAATCTCCTGCAATTAAGTAACTGACCACAGGGATACAGCCATTCCAGTCCTCATCCAAGGAACACTCTTGCATTGTTTATGTTTACAGAAACTGAATGATGATCAAGGTCAGAAACCATGACTAGTTTTTCCACTTCTAACCGGCGGTGGACAGGGAGGAGGGGGGTGGTAAACGTAGTTTAATATAGATGACGTATTTGAGCGTTTAGGAGCAACCTCTTTGTGGTTTGAAAACCCAAAATCATTTGCCCTTCAGTTTCCCAATCTGATACATATTTGCAAAAGGAAGACTTAAAATGAGGGAAAGGGCAGAGAATGAGATTAAACAGATCGCTCTTCCAGAGCCCTAGCACAGGAACAATGGATCAAATAGTCTGCTTTGTGCTATTGATACCTATAATAGTCTGCTTCTAATTAATTTGCCATTCTTTGTTTCATTTCATTCTTATCCTTAAGTTATTGGTTGAATTTAGGGGCGGCATGTGGCACAGTGGTTAGCACTGGGACTGCAGCGCTGAGGACCTGGATTCGAACCCCGGCTCTGGGTCACTGTCCGTGTGGAGTTTGCACATTCTCCCCATCTCTGCGTGGGTTTCACCCCCACAACCCAAAGATGTGCAGGTTAGGTGGATTGGCCACGCTAAATTGCCCCTTAATTGGAAAAATAATAAATAATTGGGTACTCTAAATTTATTTTTAAAAAGTTATTGGCTTAATTTACTAAATATTTATAAAATCACTCATTTTCAACTGTTACGTATGTGTTTGCAAAATTGAGCTCAATTATCTGATGACACAATCGGGCGGAATCTTAGAGATGAAGGGGATCTCGGCCATTGGCTAGGTAGCTGGTGAGACCCCTGCGTCGCCTCTTTTCGTGAAGACCCGCCACATCTTGTGCCACTCAGGACCTTGACAGGCAAGTGTTCAGCCATTCCTCCTGGATCAAGGACCACTTGGACAGAAGTCCCACCTGCAGTTGCTTCTGCTAGTACGACACACACCTGAGGCCTCAGATTGAACAGGGACCCAGGCACAGGTGAATGATGGTGGGAAGGGAGTTGCAGGAAAGGAGTTGTGGGAGAGGGCGTCAGCTGCAAGGGCAGAGTGGTGGCTTTCAGCCAGCCAAACACCCTCCCTGATGCTGGGTTCCTCAATCAGGCATTGAATGCCTTTCAATGAGTTCCGCTCCCCCAACTCTTAGGTGTCCGCAAGCAAACATGGCAAGGTTTGCTTGTTGTGTTCCACACATGGCAAGCCCTCTGCCTGCTGCAAGGTTAATACCAGTGAAATGAGGATGAGGCACTTAAGTGAGTCTCAATTGGTGACTAGGTGGGTATTTGATTTGATTTGATTTGATTTATTGTCACATGTACCGAAGTACAGAGAAAAGTATCTTTCTGTGGCCAAGGGAATGTACACAGTACGTACATAGTAGACAAAAAGAATAAGCAACAGAGAACATTGACAAATGGGTACATCGACAAACAGCGATTGGTTACAGTGCGGAACAAGGGGCCAAACAAAGTAAATACATGAGCAAGAGCAGCATAGGGCGTCGTGAATAGTGTTCTTACAGGGAACAGATCAGTCCGAGGGGGTGTCGTTAAGGAGTCTTGCAGCTGTGGGGAAGAAGCTGTGGGTAGGTTGTCCATGAGTCTTTGCGCCCCAGATTTAAGTGGAATGGCAGAGGGAAGGTGGCAGGTGGGGACATCCTACCTGGCTAAATGCTACCCCCCACCAAACCTGCCAGGAGATGGGGCATAACATTCTATCCCAGGGGTGGGCAAACTAAAAAAAATTAAAAAAAAAAAAAAAATTTTTTTTAAGGTTAATGGAGGCGGGCTGTTGGGTTACTTACTGGTATAGGGTGGATACATTGACTTGAGTAGGGTGATCATTGCTCGGCACAACGTCGAGGGCCGAAGGGCCTGTTCTGTGCTGTACTGTTCTATGTTCTATATGAGGCGCCCAGAATCATAACCGGGTGAAGTAATTATTTTACGTAATATACTATGCTGCCCTTTGTGAATTGTGAATTTTTGAATGTGGCCCTTGCACGGAAAAGTTTGCCCACCCCTGTTCTATCCTATATATGCTTAAATATCATTTAATTTAATACTTTCTGGAAAAGTCCATCCAAACAACAGAGCTGCAGGCCTCGATTCAACGAAATTGGAACAAAGTCCCATGGCGAGCACATTGAGCTGCCTGTTTCCCGTCACGTTATATAAGGCGCCTCAGTGGGGAACACGCAGCTGAGACTGCACATAGCCCCTTGTTGTACACTGGGGAGCTCCCCAAAGCGATCACCCCCAGCCCGCCCCCAGCCCCCAGGCACCATCCTGCTCAAAGGGCATACAGCTGGGAGGCCCCCACATGTACCGTTCCGTCAGGTCCCGTTTGTGGGGACCAGTGATGAATGGCGCTCACCCAAGGTCTACGAGGCAAAGTCTCAGGTACCTTGGGAATCAGCACATTAAAGTGAGACTAGCTAACTCATTCTTAACATGCAGGTTTGCCAAAAGGTGACCCAGCCTACAATGGGCAGGATTTACATCGCAATGTCTTGCAAGATCACGCTGGATCTCGTGAGGTGTTGCGAATCGGATAGATCCCAGGAGCGCGGTCTCCCAGGCTTTTATCGCCATGGCGAGCTGCTTTTCAGGTGCAATATGGCCATTGGATCGCGCCCACAGTCTAGAATACAGGATGTGATTCAACAGAAACATTTCTAAGTGTCATATTGGGCATGTTTGGCGGGGTGTTTCTTGATGACCACGTTGGCGACATCATGGCCCTTATTCAATGGCGCTTCGTACTGTAAATGAACCCCAAGAGCTTCTCGTTATTACTGGCTGTCTCGCCGTCTAATTCGCCTGACTTGCGCCTCAGCTTCTCGCTCCGAACAAGGGGGAGCTGCTTTTAAATGCCCCCTCACCACACACTCTCCATCAACACACAAACATGGCAGTGCACAAACCTGCTCTTTGCTTTGGGGATGTCGACCTGGCCAGGCTTTTTGACGCTGTGAATGAGAGGTGGGGCATCCTGATTCCCCGAGGGGGTCTGAAGATGAACAGCAGATTCACCAATGCCGCCTGGGAGGCAGTGGCAGTGGCTGTCACTGCGGGCAGCATGATGAGGAGGACAGCCATCCAGTGTCGGAAGAAGAACAACGACCCCCACTGAGCTGCAAGGGTAAGTTACCACCTCTCTCCTGGCATTAGTTCCACCTGCCACCCCTCAAATTCCCAAACCCCCACCCCGACAGATCACTGGCTGACAACTTGCACTCTCCCCACATCGGATCTTCGGGCTTGTTCCTCAGAACCCCTTGGCACCCACCAGCACAACCCCTTCATGTCCAGGTGCAGTGCCCACACATACCACCTGCTGTCGACCCAACTTTTAAAACATTTACAGTACCCAATTCTTTTTTTTCCAATTAAGTGGCAATTTAGCATGGTGGTCCCCATTGCCTGCACCATGGTGTTGATAGTCTCAGCGATGCTCCTCAGTGATTGGGCCATAAGGGGAGGAGGTGGTGTACTGGTATTGTTACTGGACTAGTAGGCCAGGGACCCAGGGTAACGCTCTGGGATCCTGGGTTCAAATTCCATTACAGCAGATGGTGAAATTAGAATTCAATAAAAATCTTGAATTCAAAGTCGAACGATAATCATAAAAACCCATTGCCGATGGTTAGTGTCCAGCGTCCGTCCTCTCTGGCGGTGCCCATAGGGCCCTACGAGACTCCATGTTATGGAGGGGTGACTGGAGTGGGCTTCAGAGGCCTGTTCTCCTGAAGGCTGGGTAGTTTGCTGCAAACAATGGTCCATTTGAGTTTGCAGCAAACAACCCAGCCTTCAGGAGAACAGCGACCACGACACCACACAACCCTGCCATGGCAACCTCTGCAAGACGTGCCGGATCATCGACATGGGTACCACCATTCCACATGAGAACACCATCCACCAGGTACGCGGTACATACTCGTGTGACTTGGCCAACGTTGGCTTCCTCATACGTTGCAGGAAAGGGTGTCCCGCAGTGTGGTACATTGGCGAGACCATGCAGACGCTGCGACAACGGATGACCAGACATCGCACGACAATTGCCAAGCAGGAATGTTCCCTTCCAGTCGGGGAACACTTCAGCAGTCAAGGGCATTCAGCCCCTGATCTTCGACTAAGCATTCTCCGAGGTGGCATTCAGGATGCGCAACAACGCAGAATCGCCGAGCAGAAACTTATAGCCAAGTTCCACACACATGAGTACGGCCTCAACCGGGATCTTGGATTCATGTTGCATTACATTCACCCCCCACCATCTAGTCTGAGCTTGTGAAATCCTACCAACTGTTCTTGCCTTGAGACAATTCACACCTCTTTAACCTGTGATTATCCCTCTCTCCAGTAGCTCCATCTGTACCTCTAAAGACTTAATTACCCGCAAAGACTCACATTCAAAGTATCATCTTGCATCATTGACTTTGTCTATATATGTGTTTCTGGAAGCCACCTCTTCATTCACCAGAGGAAGGAGCTGTGCTCCAAAAGCTAGTGATTTTAAACAAACCTGTTGGACTTTAACCTCGTGTTGTTAGACTTCTTACTGTGCTCACTCCAGTCCAACGCTGGCATCTCCACATCATGGTCCCCTGTGTGTTTTGGACCTTGCCACAACCCATTCTCCATCCTCCGGCCCCTCTATCCTGCTTCTTCCCGGGTTCCTCCTCCAATTCCTCCTGGTCCACCTCCTCCTCCTCAGACGAGGCTACATGTCCCTCCTCCTCCTCCAGCAGTTGCCCTGTTGCTATGCCAGGTTGTGGAGGGCACTGCAGACCCTCACAAAGCGGGCGACCTTCTGGGGGGTGTACTGCAGGGTGCTACCAGAGCAGTCCAGACATTGGAACCGCGTTTTCAGCAGTCTGCTCAATGACAGCATATGTGACATGGGTCTAATTATAATGGGTCTCCACATCGGTCTCAGGCCTCCGCGCCGGGAACTCAGCAGGTATCCCTTGTCCCCAAGAGTCTACCCATCATCCTGGTGTGGTCCTCGAAGATGCCGGGGATCTCTGAGTGTCCCAACATGTAGCTGTCATGAACGTTCCTTGGGTCGTGGGCACACACATGCATGATACGGAGGTGGTGGTCACACACAATATGAACATTCAGGGAGAGGAACCCCTTCCTGTTAATAAAGGACACTCCCTGATGCCCTGGTGTGCGCATGGTGACATGAATGCATCCGGGTATCTTGGTGGGCCTAGTGCAGGTTAAAGGTGATAAAGTCTGATGTCCAGGCATATAGAGCATCCATGACCTCACGGATGCACCTGTGGGCTGTAGATTGAGAAATGTCGCAGAGGCCTGCACTTGAGCCCTGGAATGAACCCATGGCCTAACTGTTGAGGGCTACAGTGACCTTCACGGCTTTGGCCATTGGGAACGGGTGTCCTCCTCCTCCTCCACAGGGTGCCAAGCCTGCGAGGATAGAACATAGAACATACAGTGCAGAAGGAGGCCATTCGGCCCATCAAGTCTGCACCGACCCACTTAAGCCCTCACTTCCACCCTAACCCCGTAACCCAATAACCCCCCCCCTAATATTTTTGGACATTCAGGGCAATTTATCATGGCCAATCCACCTAACCTGCACGTCTTTGGACTGTGGGAGGAAACCGGAGCACCCGGAGGAAACCCACGCAGACACGGGGAGGATGTGCAGACTCCGCACAGACAATGACCCAGAGGGGAATCGAACCTGGGACCCTGGCGCTGTGAAGCCACAGTGCTATCCACTTGTGCTACCGTGCTGGCCTGAATGTGGCACAGATGCGGCACTGGCTCACTGTGGCACATGCTGCCATGTTAACGAAAGACCAACGACACCTCTGCACCGTGGGCCATCGCGGGTCTCCCCCTTTGGGTTCCCCCTCAGCCTGATAGGCGGCCGGTGTGTAGCGGTCCCCTGCACATGAGGAGCCAGCTCCAGCCTGCGTTGTCGCTGCTGCCTTCTCCGACATCTGCCCGCCTGGGCTGCCACCAGCAACGTGAGGGCAAACGCTGTAGGACCGACGCCACGTTCCATTTTGATATGAAATGAAAATCGCTTATTGTCACAAGTAGGCTTGAAATGAAGTTACTGTGAAAAGCCCCTAGTCACCACATTCCAGCGCCTGTTCGGGGAGGCTGGTACGGGATATCTGTAAGGAATTAGAGAAGGAGAGAGACCGACAATCAGCTTCATCCCGGGACCCTCAAATCCCATAAACCACCCCGCCCACCCTCACCATGACTGTCCCACCTTCTCTCAGAGTGCCATCCAGCAAGCCAGTTGTGCTGGCAAACCTCATTCACCTCGGTCACAACAGGAGCCCCTCGACTCCAGGCACAAGAGCGGGAATATTAGGGATACTGTGCTCAGGTGCCCTCAGCTGATCCATGCACTTGCCGTTCGGGAATATTTTGTTTATTAAACGGTCAACAGTAAAAAGGACTTGAAAATCAACTACGTAACATTCCACATAGCACACAGTAACAATTAAACAACAAAGACACGTCACTGTTCCATATTGGTACCAATACAAATGAATATCAGCTCATTTTCACAAAAAAAACACACGGTATCACCCCTCACGGGTTCCTCAACAGAAATGGAGGATAAGCCTGAGAATGTGTTATCATGTCCAAAGCTTTGCCGGAGAAATGATCTGTCCATCAATGTGTAACTTGTTCCACGTAGCAGTGACATTTTCCATCCAGGAGTCACAGCTGTGCAGACCCTCCCACACGGCCCAATCTCACCGGAACCAAGTCCTGGCATCCATGTATTCCACTGGCGCTCAAGGTGCAGTTGAACATCCTTGAATTCCAGTGTGTTTAACCCGCAAGGATGTGTCAGTTACTCACCACACCACCAACAAACGCATCAGCAATCTGTGAAAGCATTTCTTCAATGGCATCATCAAGTGGCCCATTTGGATCAATGTTGTGCACCAGGACCCACAGCGTCTTCTTACTTCAAACCAAATTGCCTTCTGGACTCATACCTCCCAGTGTTCCAGGACCCAGGTATCTCAGAAAAAAATGTCCTTCACCCCGGCTACAAAAAAGGAAGGAAACAGCAACAGCAGTCTCCAGGCATTTGCAGCCACCAGCAGGAGCAGCGGCAAATACAAACTGCCGCTGTGAAGCGCTCTGGGGGCCTTGGCCTGTGCCATCCTCCAACACCCGTACTCAACGTCACCGACCTCCGACATCTCCCCCCCCCCAACCCAACAACCCGCACACCCATCCTGCACACACTGTGGACAGAGCGCCGAAGCAGGTTGGAACGTCAGTGAACATGTGTTTGTTGCTGACAGTGCTATGTACAGTTACTGTGCCCTAACCCTTAACGCTATCCTATGAGCTACACCTGTGGCAACTTAACTGACGTCAAACTTTCTAACCCTACGTGTCCGAATGCTCCTTCTAGATAGTTTCCCAGCTGGTGGTGAAATGGTGGTGACCTGCTGCATAACCCACCCTGTGACCTGGGCCCCCTCTGGAGTGTCCGGGCTCGGAGGAGCCCAGCATTCTTCCGGGCATCATAGGTGGTGTGGTGGCACCCAGCTCTGCCCATTGCGCATCGGATGCACCAGGGACAGGTGGGGGGCGGGGGGGATTCAGATGTGTTACGGTGTTTCGGCACCCCCCCCCCCCCCCCCCCCCCGCCCCCCACATGTGCCACCGGTACAGGTCCCATCACCTCCTCCTCCCTTCGGGTGCCCGATTGGGGTACTCGTTGGGATGGAGTGTGTGGCCAGTGTGAACTCCGGGGGCTCCCCTGTCACCTGGTGCTGCCAATCATGGAGACCCGCTCGCGTCTCGACCAGGGTCTCCAAGCTTGCGGCCTTGGAGCACAGGCACTGTGCCATGTCCCCCTGGGACTGTGCCACGTCCCTCTGGCACCATGGCAGGTCCCTCTGGCACTGGAATTGGCTCAGGTCTGCCAGTGCCAGGCCAATGCTCTCGACGCTCGGAGCCATGACCCATTGCAATGGGGCCACGCTCTGGAGTATCACAGCAATGTTCAGGTAACCCTGGTCCATGGCTGCCTGTGACCTGGTTGCCCTCTCCTCGGCCTCAGTCACTGCCCGCACACTGTGCCCCAGGCCATGGCCGAGACCTTCACACCCAAGGTTGATTATAGAATTTTCAGTGCAGAAGGAGGCCATTCGGCCCATCGGGTCTACACCAGCCCCTGAAAGTGCACCCTACCCAAGCCCACAGCTCCACCCTATCCCCGTAACCCCACTTAACTTTTCAATACAGGGCAATTTAGCGTGACAAATCCACCTAATCTGCACATCTTTGGACTGTGGGAGGAAACCGGAGCATCCGGAGGAAACCCACGCAGACACGGGGAGAACTTCACACAGACTCCACACAGACAGTGACCCAAGTCGGGAATCGAACCTAGGTCTCTGGCACTGTGAAGCATCAGTACTAACCACTGTGCTACCATGCCGCCCTGGTTTCCACCGTGGATGCTACCTATGTGGTGTTGGCCTGGGTGGCACACATAGTCCGCACCGCCCCCTGCTCCTGCAAGCACTGGATGGTTGCTGACAGCCCCTCATGTAGTCACTGGCTCTGCACCTGCATGTCCCATGTCGATTCCAGAAGCGCCAGACCTGTATGACCGTCGGCCCCCTTGGGGGTTCCTACCTCCACCTGCTGTACCGCTGGATGTGTTTGGTGCGCACCAGATAGTGCCCCAGCAGCCTCTTCACTAAAATGGCAAATAGTGGAGGGTGCCAGTTACAGCAGTAACGAGAAGTCGGCGTCGTCCCCGGACATGCGCTCTGGGGTGATGCAGGGTTGCGGCTTGGCGTGGGCGACACCATCCAGTTCCTCATCGTCTGGTGGTGACCCTGAAAGGCACAAGACAAGACGCATGGTTAGATCGTGGGTGGGGGTGGTGTCGGGAAAGAGGTGACTCATGTGCCGTAGGGACATCGCAATGCATTGGTGTTCACTTGGTTGTCCCATGATGACCTCCGCTCCTGCAACTGCCCGCTCTCCCGTCCCGCCGACCAGGTCCAGCACACTCTTTTCCACGAGGGTGAGGGGCCTCAGGTCCAGAGGGGCCCCTCTGGTCTTTTCTCTCTCCATGTGGTTATGGGCAGCCTTCTCCCGCGGGACAGGTAATGCACAGTGTGAGACACTTGGACATGGGCAGCACAAGGGAGTCTGCAGCTGGTGGCCTGTGTGTGTGCGGGGCACCCGGAGGGCGGTAAGTGTGTTGGCAGGGTGGGGTGCAAGGGGTCTGCAGCAAGCCAAACAGACTGACCGCAAGATCTTGATGGGCATCCTTTAGTGGCTAGGCAAATGAAAAACTAGAAGTGAAATCTTGACCTATGTGTGAAACTGCGCTGTCAACTGCAGCCCAAGGTGTACTCAATCAAAATAATTGAGACATATTTGGAGTTTGATAAGCAACTGCTGCCTAGTTAGGTTTCCTCGGGAACACGTTTGCAGATCTTGCCTTAATTGAATCCTGTAGAGACCACAGGAATCTGATACCAAAGTCTGCAAAGCTTGCCAACATAGTCCAAATCCCAGCGATAAACAAATTGTGCAAACACAAACACTGCACTGTTTAACGTGGGCGGTAAGATGCTTATCAGAATGAATTTTTTTTTTCATCTTTCAAGGAGGCTGGCTTAGTTCCAGCCTATCCCATCATTTCATATACTATCTGATGAAGTAAAGCAAAAGAGCGTTTCAACAGAAGAAAATGAAAATCAAAAATGTAAAGCAACCATAAAATGCAAGAGGAGATTTCTGTTAGAAACTAATGGAAATTCCTGCTTGTTTCTGTTTAGGAAATGTAATCTCCTTCAGCTTCATATGATCTAATGTAAGTCAGATTGGTTTTGCTCGATACCAATTAGTGGGTGAGTGTGGGGGTCATTAACCTATTCTGCTCTCATGTTTTTGGCATACATTTGGCACCAGCACAGTGTGAATGAAGCAGTAGACAGTGCACTTTCACTTCTATCTGGAAGGTTACACCTGCCCGTAGACTGGGGTGCTGTGACTTCCTCTGACATTTGGAGTTTGCTTTCTACCAGGTAAATGCCTGGACTTGATAGTGACACTCGGAGTCTGAGGGAGCTGGCACACTGTGTGCTTTACAGAGCCACACATTCTGAAATGTAAATTTCAATGTCAGACTACAAGCCCCTGGAACAGGCATACACTACAAACCCGATAGACTAGACGTGATTCTATATTGATTGAGTGCTGTCTTGTTTTGCTCTTGGTTTAGCATAAGCGGCTTCCTTGATGTGTAGGGAGTCTGCAGTTGGTGGTCTGTGTGTGTTCTGACAAAGGAAGGTTCAAACGTGGAGATAACTTCAACACATTTATTGAACTGTTTACAATTCTCCTACTCGGGTTCGCCACTACTGTTAATCCTTCCATAGCTACTCAGACTGACGAACCAGTCTGCTACAATCCACGTGGTGGGTGTGTGTTCAATCAACCCTGTGTCTGTACTCACTGAGTGTCTCCACTGGAAAGAGGAAGATCATGTGTGCTGTGTCCTTTATATATAGGTTGGTGTAATGCCCCCCTGTGGTAGTGTCACCTCTGTGTGTATCGTGAATGCCCATTGGTCGTGTCCTATCTTGCTGACCTATTGGTTGAGTGTCTGTGTGTCATGTCTCTGATGCTCCCTCTAGTGTCTAGCTAGTCTACGTGTACTTACATTAACCCCTTGTGTATCTACAGTGATGCATATCACCATATCCCCCCTTTTTTCGTGTTATATATTTTCTGTACACTGTTAAAAAAAATTGAACAAAAAACAGCTAGATAAGCGATGCTCTGTACAAGTCACAATAACAGTGATCACTAAACAATAAGTCCAAATCATATGTGCGAGTCCAAAACCCATCAATTATCATGGTCGAATATCTTTCTTGTTGGGTTGGTGAGTTGGTGATTTTGATGGCGACATGTCCTTGTGAACGCCATCAGTGTCCCTGTGCATAAGGAACCAAGAAGTGGTCAAATCACTTTGTTGTCTGATTTGGAGTCTTTTTTTTCCCGATGCTTGTGATAGCAATGTTGGATGACATCTGTCCTCAAAGCCAGGTTGCCTGTTGGTAGTGCAGCACACGTGAAGTGGGAAGATGCATCGTCCTGCCATGGTATGTACTTAGCTGAGCAGCAACAGGTGGGGTTACTGGGTTACGGGGATAGGGTGGAGGTGTGGGTTTATGTAGGGTGCTCTTTCCAAGGGCTGGTGCAGACTCGATGGGCCAAATGGCCTCCTTCTACACTGTAAATTCTATGATTCTGTGAAACTATACTGAAATCTAAATGACCGGATCCTCGAAGACTTGAGAGGATTAGAGGCATATTTCTGTGCATCTCCAAAAATGCTGAAAAATGAAGGCTGCAGTCAAATTTCCTCCCTTTTGGGTGTCGGTTATCAGTCTCAAGCCTTGATTTGAAGTGGTGGCAGGAAGAAATGTAAAAGGGGAGAATGATGCACTGGGGTTATCATATGCCACTTGAGTGCTACTTCCTTGTGGCCAAATAGTGTAAAAATGCTCCATATGATGAAGCAAAACCAGTATGATCGAGCAAACACTTCTCACACAAAATAGGATAAGAAAAAGTAAGAACGTGTTAATTGCACTAGCCGTTCCCTGCTCAATCCACAACCACGGGACAGCTGCATTATATCGCTTTTAGTTATGTTTATGTTGTAAGACAGCATAACTTGGTTCACAATTAAAAATGTAATGACTAGAACTGATTTAGTGTTGACAACTCTGCTTGTTACATCAGTGAAACAAGGACGACCCGATATGACACTTTAAAAACGACTTCCTGCACATATTCTGTGCTGAATGTCAAAGTATGTACATTGCCGGGGGGGGGGGGTCCGCTCTTGCTTTCATGGGACGGGATCAACGGCGTGGGAGGGAAATCCAGTGGGAGCCCCAAAACACCGTTTACGTTCTACCAATGTCACAACAGGAATTGTGACGTTCAACATTGGGATCCCCAATTAAATGCCTTCCATACAAAGCTCCCCCCCCCCCCCCCCCCCCCAACACTGTTGGATTGTCCATTCTATAATAATAATAATCTTTATTGTCACAAGTAGGCTGACATTAACACTGCAATGAAGTTACTGTGAAAAGCCCCTAGTCGCCTACATGCCAGCGCCTGTTTGGGTACACAGAGGGAGAATTCAGAATTCTCAGCTGGTATGGGAATTGAACCCACGCTGCTGCCCTTGTTCTGCATCGCAATATAATCCTAACCAACGCAGTCTCAGTCCAAGTAAAGGGTTTTAAGACTCTGCTGGCTTCAAAAATCAGCCAGGATCCAGATGGACATCAAAGTTATGATCGTTAAGAGATGGATTACACTGATGCAATAAAGATTACTTATTTATTTATTCACTGGAATTTAGAAGTGAGAAGGGATCTTAAAGAAGCTTACAGAATTCTAACAGGATTAGACAGGGTAGTCACAGAAAGAATGTTCTCAATGGTGGGGGAGTCCAGAACTAGGAGTCATAATTTGAGGATAAGGGGTAAATCTTTTCGGACTGAGGTGAGGAGAAATTTCTTCACCAAGAGAGCGGTGATTCTGTGGCATTCGCTACCACAGAAAGTAGTTGAGGCCAAAGCGCTGTGTAATTTCAAGAAGGAATTAGACATAGCTCTTGTGTGTAGAGGGATCAAGGGTATGGGGGAAGACGGGATCAGGGTATTGAAGCTGATGATCAGCCATGATCATAATAAATGGCGGAGCAGGTTTGAAGGGCTGAATGGCCTCCTCCTGTTTCTATTTTGTACTTGTCCATGTTTATCTGTGACAGATTTACAGAACAAGTTCACAAAGATATTGACAACTTTTCTATCCTTTGCCCTTTCACAGTTATCAGTCCCGTGCTGCACCTCATTTTTTTGCTAATACCATTGTACAATTATCAAGGGGTGTGGGGGGGAGGGGGTTGCAAAATCACATTTTAGCTGTGATAATTACACTCTGCATGTTGAACAGCAATCTGCTAAGGTTCCATAGTATCTTTTCACCTCATCCACCTAGGTAATTCAACAACATTGATGGAGTTCATGCACTGCCCTATTTCCCTTCCTTCCTGTGTGCAATGGTTTACATTTGTTTAGATTTTGTTTACTATTGTTTGTCCCCACAGGACGGGCCAATAGGCAACCCCAATGAGAAGCGGCCATTGCTGAGACAGATGGAAAGTAAAAGGGTGTCTCAAAATGGAGGTGCTGGTGAAAGGCTTTGTGGTGTTCGTAGATCCGAGTAGATGCAATACAACTGAGCAAGCACTAGAGGGGCACAGGAGAGCTATATATATATACACAGGGACAGGAATTGACGACACACTTCACGGAAGGCAGAACTCGTAGCAGGACACAGACACAAGCAGGCAGCATTTGAGGTAGCCATAAGTTAAGCTCTGAAGAGAGAACGAATTCACAATAAAGCATCTTCTTCACATTTGAGACTACGAGCTTTATTAAGACACGAGGAACAACACATGGTACCAGGATTGGCTTCAGACGCTTACTACAGGACAACTCAGCTGCAGATACAGAAAGAACAAAATGGCATGGAAATCTCCTACTGGACATTGTACTTGGGAAGACATCGCTGATTTGAGGATGTGGCTTGGACACCACAGGCTTCAAACGGTTGAAGGAAAAGGAAAGGCCCAGAGCTGTTAGGGCTGACAGTCTGGAGGGGACGTCCCTCACAAGAATACCTTTTCCCACAGTGTACCCATTTGAGCCTTGCAACTCCATGTTGATGCCATAGACAGCAGCTTCTGTTGCTCTGCCACGCTCCTGACACTGGACCCTTGTGCATCCCATTAGATTCCATTGTCACACACAATTAAGGGATGACTGCTTTTTAAAATAATTTAATTGGTATCCCCTTGGACATGTAGGCAGCTGCTGCCTTAGGGAACCCATCAAATCTCCGGAAGTGGAATACGAGTGGAATAACACGCCTCAGTCTGATTTCCATGCCCCCCCCCCCACCACCACCTCTAAACCTGCCTCCTTGGGTTTGTAAGACTCCATCCGTTGTAATTTCCAGGCTTCCTCCTTCAACTCAATTCCATTGCTCACTCTAAGGGTGGAACCTTGTATCCTCCCACATGGCAACTTTGGGAGACGCTGCCACATTCCTGTCTCTACCCCAACAAAGCCCATGGCGGGAAGGTCTGTGGATAACCTTCCTGCCCCACCTCCAATTAAGGCCCTTGAGTGACCAAATTATCCCCACTGAAAGGACCCCAGCCTGCTGCCAGTGGTAACAATCAAGCAGTGGGCAGGGGAGAACTCACCATGTAGTGAGCATGATGAGCAAACTTTGGTGTCTTTTCTTTCTGGCTTGAGGACGGAGGTGGTGGTCCCTCATTCAAAAGCTACCCCTTTGCTGCTAACCCTCCTTGCCAACTTGCTATGACCCCAACTCTCGGCAGGAGAGATTTTGAGCCCTCAGGGTCCCTGATATCTGGGGAAGGCCCGCTGTTGACCTGCTAAATGCCTGATTAGCATGAGATGCAGTGGCCCTCTCGAAAAGAGGTGATGCTAGCGTCTTGTGCCTTTGCGCCCCTCATCTAAGTCATTGATATAAATAGTAAAAGGTTAAAGTCCAAGCATTGACCCCTGTGAGTCTCCACTCATCACATCCTGTTCTCTGTTTCCTGTTTGCCAGCCAATCGTCTATCCATGCTAATATATTAACCCCTGTACATTGAGCTTTTATATTCCACAATCAACTTTTGATCTGCCACCTTATCAAATGCCTTCTGGAAGTCCAGTACAGCACACCTACAGGCTCCACCTCATCCACAGCTCATGTGAATCTGTTAAAGATCTCTAATAAATTGACAAAGCATAATTTAGTTTTCACAAAACCATTCTTGAATCTTCCTGATTGCCTTGAGTTTCTCCAAGTTTTTAAAAATTAATTTACGGGATGTGGGCATCGCTGGTTAGGCCAGCATTTATTGCCCAACCCTAGTTGCCCTTCAGAAGGTGGTGGTGAGTTGCCTTCATGAACCGCTGTAGTCCTTGAGGTGTAGGTACACCCACTGTGCTTTTAGGGAGGGAGTTCCAGGATGTTGTCCCAGCGACAGTGAAGGAACGACCATGGGCGCAATTCTCCGCACTCACGACGGTGCGGAGAATAGCGGGCGTCGTAAATTTTTACGGCCACGCTGGTCTGACGCCCTCCCGCTATTCTCTCCCCCCCCACGCCCGCCTCCCGACACGAATCGCTGCCCGCCGTTTTTTTACGGCGAGCAGCGATTCTCAGCTGGCCGATGGGCCGAATTCCAAGGCCATTACGACCGTTTTTATGAACGTCAAACACACCTGGTCTGACCGTTCGTAAAAATGGCCGTAAAGTCCCGATCTGGGGAACCATGGCACCGATTGGCACGGCAGTACCACACGGTACTTACCCCGCGCACTCTTTATCCTTCCGCCGCCCCGCTGTATCCATTCACGGGGCGGCTGAGGGGCACACCGGCCCGCGCATGCGCGGGTTTCATGCAAATGCGTGATGACGTCATCCGCGCATACGCGGGTTGGAGTCGTCCAATCCGCGCATGCGCGGCTGACGTCATGTGACGCGTCAGCCGTCGCAACCTCTGGCAAGCGGGCTTAACGAAATTCGTTAAGCCCGCGATGCCGGAGTTCACGGCCGCGGGATGCTAGCCCCGACCGGGGACCAGAATCGGTTCCCGGTCGGGGGGGGCGGAGGCTGGCGTCAAACCCGCCCGTTTTTGACGCCAGCCTCACGATTTCTCCCGGGTGCGGAGAATCACGCCCCATATATTTCCAAGTCAGGGTCGTGAGTGACTTGGAGGGGAACCTCCAGGTGGTGGGATTCCCAGGTATCTGCCACTCTTGTCCTTCTAGATGGTAGTGGTTGTGGGTTTGGAATGTGCTGTCTAAGGAACTTTGGTGAGTTACTGCAGTCCATCTTAGAACATAGAACATAGAACAGTACAGCACAGAACAGGCCCTTCGGCCCTCAATGTTGTGCCGAGCCATGATCACCCTACTCAAACCCATGTATCCACCCTATATCCATAACCCAACAACCCCCCCCTTAACCTTACTTTTATTAGGACACTACGGGCAATTTAGCAGGGCCAATCCACTTAACCCGCACATCTTTGGACTGTGGGAGGAAACCGGAGCACCCGGAGGAAACCCACGCACACACGGGGAGGACGTGCAGACTCCACACAGACAGTGACCCAGCCGGGAATCGAACCTGGGACCCTGGAGCTGTGAAGCATTTATGCTAACCACCATGCTACCCTGCTGCCCCATCTTGTACATGGTACCACTGTTTGACAGTGGTGGATGGTTTGAGTGTTTGTAGAAGAGGGAGCAATCAAACGGGCTGCTTGACCTGGATGGTGTAAAGCTTCTTGAGTGGTGTTGGAGCAGCACTCATCCAGGCAAGTGGAGAGTATCCCATTAAACTCCTGACTTGTGCCTTGTAGATGGTGGACATCTAAGTTAATTAAGTGAATAACAAAATTAAGTTAATTCAATAACATAAATTACATTGGAGGATAGGTGTTGTATTGCAGCTGTGGTGTGGTGGAGCTTCTGGACTTCAGGGCAATCCACGACAGACATGCCTGCAGAAAGTGTAAGCAGCTAGAGCAGGGGTGGGCAAACTACGGCCCGCGGGCCGTATGCGGCCTGCCAAAGGTCTTTATGCGGCCCACCAAATTTAAAAAAAAAATTTTTTTTTAAAAAATTTAATTATTTTTTTTAAGGTTAATGGGGGGGCTGTTGGGAAACTTACTGGTATAGGGTGGATACGTTGACTTGAGTAGGGTGATCATGGTCGGCACAACGTCGAGGGCCGATATGTTCTCTATGAGGCGCCCAGAATCATAATCGGGTGAAGTAATTATTTTACTTAATATACTATGCGGCCCTTTAAAATTGTGAATTTCTGAATGTGGCCCTTGCACGGAAAAGTTTGCTCACCCCTGAGCTAGAGGAATTCTGGATCAGGTTTATTAATCTGGAAGCTAAACTTCGGACACTGTGCAAGAGAAAGAAGGAGGAAAATTACCTGGACACTTTGTTCCAGAAGACGGTCACTCCTCTTAAAATAGGGTCTGTTTTCTGTTTTGGTCAATAGTGAGGGACAAGAGGATGTGCCCGTGACTGAGGCAGCTAAAGGGACAGAACAGACAGTAGTGGAGGAGACTCAGACTTTGCAATTGTCAAACCGGTTTGAGGTGTTGACAAGCTGTGTGGACGAAAGCGAAATCTTCAAACTGGATGTGCAGGCTAGCCATGGAACCATGGTACAGGAAGCCATTCAAGTGGGGGGAGCAAACAGGAATGTGGTGGTATAGCGGACATGGCTGTGAAAGGGATTGACAATTCTCTGCAGCAGTGAGCGAGAATCCAGAAGGCTATATTGCCTGCCCAGTGCCAGGGTTCAGGGTTTGGGATAACTGCTCAGGGATGGAGAGGAATTTGCAGTGGGAAGAGTGGATCCAGTCACCGTGGTCCATGTAGGTATCAGTAACATAAGCAGGACGAGGAAGGAGGTTCTCCATCGTCAGTATGGGAGGTACCAAATTAAGAAGCAGAACCTCAAAGGTTGACATCATTACCTGAGCCATGTGAAATTGGCAAAGGGCAAATAAGATTAGAGAGATAAATACACGGCTCAAAAACTGGTGTGGGAGAATTGGATTCTGGTTGATGGTGCACTGAGGTAACTGAGGACTGCTGGGATGAGTGATCGTATGAATTGCATACCTAGGGAAGAAAAGAGAGCTTTAAACTAAACAAAGGGCATGTGTAATGAACTCCAATTGGCTTTAGTGGTTGGCCAATTGGAGTATGAGCTCCCTCAATGATAGCTCATTGACGGGGCCCATATAATCACCTGTGTAGGCTTTGTGAGTGTTCTTAAGTTGACTGGACTGCTTGCAGCACTATTTGTAGCTGCTCCTGTAATATCGTTATTGTAAATAAATATTGGTGTGGTGACGGAACTCCTGCCTCCCGTGGATTACTACATTGGCGACGAGGATGGGATATAAAGTAGACGAGTCAGGCTTACATCCATTAGAAGACAGAGTAAGGGCAATAAAAGAAGCCCCAGCTCCCACCACGGTCCAGGAGTTACGATCATTTCTAGGGTTGGTAACCTATTATGGAAAATTTATTGAAAATAGGGCATCCATCCTAGAACCCCTCCACCAGCTACTAAAAAAGGGGCAAGAATGGAAATGGTCCACCCGCCAAAACCGAGCATTTAGGGACATTAAGGAACAGCTGTCATCCGAAAATGTCCTAGAGCATTATGACCCAAGGAAGGAGTTGGTGGTCACTTGTGATGCATCCCCCTACGGGGTAGGAGCCGTCTTAGCCCATAGAGGAAGGAATGGGGAAGAACGGCCAATAGCCTATGCTTCGAGGACCTTGGCGATGGCTGAGAGGAAGTACGCCCAAATCGAGAAGGAAGGACTGGCGGTGATATTCGCAGTAAAAACATTTCACCAGTATCTGTACAGGCGGAAATTCACCATAGTGACGGACCATAAGCCGTTATTAGGGTTATTAAAAGAAGACAAGTCAATACCCCTGATTGCATCAGCTAGAATCCAACGCTGGGCATTTCTACTGGCGGCATATAGATACGTTCTGGAGCACAGACTGGGAAAGCGAGTAGCACATGCAGATGCTTTGAGCAGACTTCCCCTCCCGGACACTCCGCCGCAAATACCAAAAGTAGAGGAGACAGTAATGACTCTAAATTTTTTGGACACCCTACCAGTAGACGCACAACATATTCGGTTGTGGACGCAAAAAGACCCAGTTTTAGCCAAGATGAAGCATTTACTGCTAACAGGGGAACTGGAAAGACCAGTGGAGCCCCAGATGCACCCATACTGGAGCAGAAGGGACCAAATAACCGTAGAAGACTGTATCCTATTATGGGGAGCCCGTGTAATCGTCCCAGCTCAGGGCCGTCAGGCAATCTTAACTGAGTTACATCACGGACACCCAGGGGTATCTAAAATGAAGATGCTAGCTCGAAGCTACTTTCGGTGGCCAGGTTTGGACACAGACATAGCAGCCTTGGTACGTCGGTGCCAGGAGTGCCAACAGGGGCAAAGAGTGCCACCAGCGGTGCCATTGCACCCGTGGGAATGGCCAGGCAGACCGTGGACCCGCCTGCAAGTTTGCCGATGATACAAAGATAGGTGGAGGGGCAGGTATTATTGAGGAGGTGGGGAGGCTGCAGAAAGATTTAGACAGTTTAGGAGAATGGTCCAAGAAGTGGCTGATGAAATTCAACGTGGGCAAGTGCGAGGTCTTGCACTTTGGAAAAAAGAATAGAGGCATGGACTATTTTCTAAACGGTGACAAAATTCATAATGCTAAAGTGCAAAGGGACTTGGGAGTCCTAGTCCAGGATTCTCTAAAGGTAAACTTGCAGGTTGAGTCCGTAATTAAGAAAGCAAATGTAATGTTGTCATTTATCTCAAGAGGCTTGGAATATAAAAGCAGGGATGTACTTCTGAGGCTTTATAAAGCACTAGTTAGGCCCCATTTAGAATACTGTGAGCAATTTTGGGCCCCACACCTCAGGAAGGACATACTGGCACTGGAGCGGGTCCAGCGGAGATTCACACGGATGATCCCAGGAATGGTAGGCCTAACATACGATGAACGTCTGAGGATCGTGGGATTATATTCATTGGAGTTTAGGAGGTTGAGGGGAGATCTAATA
Organism: Scyliorhinus canicula; assembly: GCF_902713615.1. Lineage (NCBI taxonomy): Eukaryota > Metazoa > Chordata > Chondrichthyes > Carcharhiniformes > Scyliorhinidae > Scyliorhinus > Scyliorhinus canicula. Next base: position 263,854,070 of record NC_052146.1, read on the forward strand.
GAAACTTACAAGATAATGAATGGCTCGGATAGGATGGACGTAGGGAAGTTGTTTCCATTAGCAGGGGAGACTAGGACGCGGGGGCACAGCCTTAGAATAAAAGGGAGTCACTTTAGAACAGAGATGAGGAGAAATTTCTTCAGCCAGAGAGTGGTAGGTCTGGGGAATTCATTGCCACAGAGGGCGGTGGAGGCCGGGACATTGAGTGTCTTTAAGACATAAATTGATAAATTCTTGATTTCTCGAGGAATTAAGGGCTATGGGGAGAGAGCGGGTAAATGGAGTTGAAATCAACCATGATTGAATGGTGGAGTGGACTCGATGGGCCGAATGGCCTTACTTCCGCTCCTATGTCTTATGGTCTTATGGTCTTATATTGACCACGCCGGCCCTTTCATGGGCTCAATGTTTTTGGTGATAGTGGACGCCCACTCCAAATGGTTGGACGTCCACCGGGTAAACACGGCAAGCACAGCATCGACAATTGAAAAGCTAGGGCCTCGTTTGCAACACATGGACTTCCGGAGGTATTGGTGTCGGACAACGGAATGGCATTCACAAGTGGGGAATTTGGAAAATTCCTGAAGGAAAACGGAGTCCGTCACATCAAAACGGCCCCTTACCATCCAGCGACCAACGGCCTGGCAGAGAGAGCGGTCAAGACACTTAAAGCGGGACTCAAGAAGCAGCCGGCAGCGTCAATAGACACAAAGCTCTCCCGCTGGCTGTTTGATTACAGGACCACACCGCATTCCACAACGGGCATACCGCCAGCTGAACTCTTAATGGGAAGGCGGCTGTGAACGAGGCTGAGTCTCCTTTTCCCAAATTTAACGGGGAAAGTGGAGAAACAACAGGAGGCCCAACGCAGGGGGCATGATAATAGTCGGCAGCAGAGACATTTCCAGGTGGGGGCACCGGTTTGGGTCAAGAATTATGGGAATGGACCAACGTGGGTCAAAGGCACGGTAGAGTCCCAAACAGGGCCCATATCCTATGAGGTTGCAATAGGAGGTAAGATGCTGAAGAAACACCTAGACCAAATAAGGGCAGCGGAACCACACCTGGAGGCAGGCGAAGCATAAGAACATAAGAACTAGGAGCAGGAGTAGGCCATCTGGCCCCTCGAGCCTGCTCCGCCATTCAATTAGATCATGGCTGATCTTTTGTGGACTCAGCTCCATTTTCCGGCCCGAACACCATAACCCTTAATCCCTTTATTCTTCAAAAAACTATCTATCTTTACCTTAAAAACATGTAATGAAGGAGCCTCAACTGCTTCACTGGGCAAGGAATTCCATAGATTCACAACCCTTTGGGTGAAGAAGTTCCTCCTAAACTCAGTCCTAAACTCAGAAGCAGGACCGCCTCAAGCTGGGATAGCCCAGATGGAAAGGATACCCACACCCCAGCCCCGAGCAATTTCTCCAGACCCCGTCATCCAGTCATCAGAGTCGGAGATGGACTCACTCGACGAGGCCGCCGCGACGCCTCTCCCCGAGGAGGAGGAAGAACAACTTCCAAGGAGGTCGTCAAGGAAAAGACGGGCACCTATAAGGTACACCCCGCCCACTTCGGAGAACGACCCGGCGGACGACACAGAGGTGACAGACCCAGACATGAGGAGCAGAAAGAAGCTCAGAGGAATGCCAGCTGGCAGAAATTCCTCAGATCTTGGGGGGGGGGGGGGGGGGGAGGGAGGGGTGTAATGAACTCCAATTGGCTTTATTGGTTGGCCAATTGGAGTATGAGCTCCCTCAATGATAGCTCATTGAGGGGGCCCATATAATCACCTGTGTAGGCTTTGTGAGCAGTCTTAAGTTGACTGGACTGCTAGCAGCACTGTTTGTAGCTGCTCCTGTAATATCGTTATTGTAAATAAATATTGGTGTGGTGACAGAACTCCTGCCTCCCGTGGATTACTACAGCATGATAATAATGAAATGAATGAAAATGAAAATCGCTTATTGTCACAAATGCAGTTCAAATGCAGTTACTGTGAAAAGCCCCTAGTCGCCACATTCCGGCGCCTGTTCGGGGAGGCTGGTGCGGGAATTGAACCGTGCTGCTGGCCTGCCTTGGTCTGCTTTAAAAGCCAGTGATTCAGCCCTGTGCTAAACCAGCCCCTGCTGGTATGGGAATTGAACCTATGCTGTTGGCATTGTTCTGCATTATGCCAGCTGTTTAGCCCACTGTGCTAAACCAGCCCAGGAGTGTTAAGCTTGAGTAGATGTAACAAATCAAGAGGTATACTCAAGACAGGAGACCATAATGATAATATGGGAAAGGAGGGTCATATAATAGCAGGAAGGGACAGAGAGATAAAACATAACAATACACCAATAGCCAAGGCTAGATGTTACAAAGATAACAAAAAGACAAAACAGCAACCATGACACCACACAACCTTGCCATGGCAATCTCTACAAGACGTGCCAGATCATCGACATGGGTACTACCATTACACGTGAGAACACTACCCATCAGGTACGCGGTACATACTCGTGCGACTCGGCCAACGTTGTCTACCTCATACGCTGCAGGAAAGGATGTCCCGAAGCGTGGTACATTGGCGAGACCATGCAGACGCTGCGACAACGAATGAACGGACATCGCGCGACAATCGCCAGGCAGGAATGTTCTCTTCCAGTCGTGAGACACTTCAGCAGTCAAGGGCATTCAGCCTCTGATCTCTGGGTAAGCGTTCACCAAGGTGGCCTTCAGGACGTGCGACAACGCAGAATCGCTCAACAGAAACTTATAGCCAAGTTCCGCACACATGAGTACGGCCTCAACCAGGACCTTGGATTCATTCTGCATTACATTCACCCCCACAATCTGGCCTTGGCTTGCGAAATCCTACCAACGGTCCTGGCTTGAGACAATTCATGCCTCTTTAACCTGTGATTACACCTCTCTCTCAATCTGTGAAGACTTAATTACCTGCAAAGACACGCATTCAAAGTACCATATTGCATCATTGACTTTGTCTATATATATGTTTCTGGAACCCACCTCTTCATTCACCTGAGGAAAGAGCAGTGTTCCGAAAGCTAGTGTTTGAAACAAACCCGTTGGACTTTAACATGGTGTTGTAAGACTTCTTACTGTGCTCACCCCTGTCCAACGCCGGCATCTCCACATCATAGCATTCATAACAAAGCAAATGAATTGATAGCGCACATTGAAGTAAATAAGTATGATCTGATAGCCATTATGCAGACATGGCTGCAGGAGGACAAGGACTCGGTCCTGACTATTATGGGGTATATGACATTGCAGGAGAATAGAAAGCTAGGTAAAGGTGGAGGGGTAGCACTTTTATCAAGGTTTATCAAGAATGGCATTGGTTCAAAAGTTAGAGATGACCTTGGGAGTCAGAATAGAGAATGGGTTTGGGTGGAGATGAGGAATAGGGGAAATAAATCTCCAGTCGGAGTGGTCTGCAGGCCACCTAACAGTAACCACAATGTAAATAAATAAGAAGAAATATTGCGGGTTTAGGGTAAAGGGACAGCCATAATCATGGGTGATTTTGATTTACACATATACTGGGAAAGTTAGATAGGTAGTAGTAGACTGGCTGAGAAGTTAATAGAATGCTTCTGAGACAGTTTCTTAGAGCAGCACATTCTGGAACTAACCAAGCAGATTATATTAGATCCATTATTGTGTAATGAGAAAGGATTAATTCATGACCTCAGATTGAAGATGTCTCTAAGTATTAGCAACCACAGTATTATTGAATTATACTTCCAGTTTGAAAGGGGAAAAAATGGATCTAGATTAGCATTTTAAACTTAAATAAGGGCAATTATGTGGGCATGGAAGCTGAGTCAGCTGTAGTGAACTGGGACACTGTGCTAGGCAAAACATCAATAGAGAAGCAGTGGCAGACATTTAAGGGAATATTTCAGAATATCCATAACAAGTCTATTCCTACTATGAAAAAAATTCTAAGGGGGGACCCACCACCCGGGGTAAAGAAATGAAAGAAAATATCAAACTTACGGAAAAAGTACTCAACTGCAAAGATGAACGACATGTCAGATGATTGATCAGAATATAACGAATATCAGAGAATAACTAAAATATTAACCAGGAGATAGAAATTCGAGTATAAGAGGAAGTTAGCTAGAAATGCACAGACAGATAGCAAGAGTTTCTACAGGTATTTAAATAGGAAGAATGCGGAAAGTGAGTGGTGGTCCTCTAGAGAGTGACAATGGGGAGTTAACAGTAGGTCATAAGGAAATGGTGGATGAAATGAACAAATATTTTCTTCTGTCTTCACTATAAGTGGATACAAAAATCATTCCACTAATAGCTGTAAAGCAAGAGGTGGAAGGGAGAGGGGAACTTGGTAAAATGTAATCACTGGGGAAGCTATACTGAGAAAGTTGTTGGAGCTGTGGCCTGGAGTTGTCCTGGTCCTGATAGTCTAAACTAGCTAGTGACTTACCAGAAGGTCTATAAAAAAGACCTTCTGGTAAGTCACTAGCTAGTTTATAGACCTGCTGCACAAATTAACACTTCTTGAACCAACTGCTTTCTGTAACTGACAGATGTCTGCCATTCCAGGCAGTTCTCTACTTAACAAGCTTTCCTAATTTGCTTGAGGGTTAATACAATGTCAGATCTTGATTCATAATCTATAGTTAAACCTGACGGATGGCACATTGGCACAGTGGTAAGCACAGCTGTCTCACAGCACCAAGGACCCGGGTTCGAATGGGTAGAATGCTCTTTTGGAGGGTCAGTGCATGCTTGATAGGCCGAATGGCCTCCTTCTGCACTTCAGGGATTCTATGATTCTAAAAAGATTCAGAACTTACTACTTTGTTACTCATTCAAGAGGGCTAGTACCTGTTTTCGGCAGGCACCTGGATGCATAATTTGGCATTAAAGGTTATTCAGGAGTGATAACCTTCCAGAGTTGATTATTTTGACAACATTTTCCAACTGGAACAATTAACAAATTCTATCCTCATGCTTCGAGATACAACACAAAGTATTTCATTTGGCTTTTCACAACATAATCTACTTCTCCTGGCAATCTTAATAACCTGTGATCTGCACACTAAAGTCAAACCTTCATTCTAATTAATTTAGTCTTATTATTGCATGTTCATTTCGGTTGATAAGAAAGTTGTAAAAGTCAGAAAAATATAGGGATGTTAGATATTACAGAATATATGAAGTGTGAAAGAAATGTGAATAAATAAGGTCCAACAATTATGTAGATATAAGTAACCTATATAAATGCTATTTAGGTGCTTATGTAGAGGTTCATCTATTAGAGGAACCTTCCTAAGTATATGTACCTATGCAAATTTAAGCTCTTCTTAAATTTAAATATTCATGCTCAATTTGCTTGCATTTGAATTATTCTTGTTGCATTGCTTTCATCTGTATGTATATTATCCAGGGACTGTCTCAAAGATCATTATGGTAGATTATAGGAAATATGTTCAGATTTCACCTTTAACTTCTACTTCATTTCTCTCATGTTTTGTATCCCTTTCCCCTGCTTTAAGAAAGTAATGCTGTGAAATATAACACCCTGCTGAAAGTTAAACACAGAGCATTAAAAGGAAAGTGTTGTATGTGCTGTCTTTGGAAGCCATCTAAAAAAGTATGTTGGGAAAGGCAGAACAAGGACTTTGGAGTTTCAAAAGTTGGAGCAAAGTTCAGTTCTTGAGCCTGCAGGCAAAGCAGCAACATGAACCACTCAGGAGGCCACAGGCTCCGCACCTGCCAAGACATTGGAACTTTGCCGAGAAATATTTTTGCTTTTCCTTCTTTCTCACTGAACTTTCTCAGCACAGTTGAGAGCACTGAGGATCGCTCCATTGTGTCACAACATTGTGGAGGAAGCAGAAAGGCTAATAGGTTACTAGGAGAGGAGTTAGCTCAGTCTCCTGGGGAAATTAGGAAATGTTACTTCCTATCCAGCATATTCCAGGGTATATTCCCTTGTTGAGGAACTCAATTAGCAGTAGCAGTTGAGAGATGACAGAAAGAAAAAAAGGTTATGGCAAAGCATATACGAAAGAGAGAAAAAAGGGCATACTTCTCAGTTACGACTTGTTTCTGGTATTTCCACTTGCATGGGTGAACCCAAACAATACTCAAGAAGTTCAACGCCATCCAAAATCAAATAGCAACCCATCCACCACCTTAAACATTCACTCCTTTTACCGTTGTATCTGCTGTGTGCGCTATCCACAAGGTACGCTGCAGCAGCTCGCCAATGCTTCTTCAGTAGCACCTTCCAAACTGGCGACATCTATCAGCTAGAAAGACACAGTTAGCAGCTGCACGGGAACACTCCCGCCTCCAAATTCTTAAGCCACATATTGTCCTAACTGGGAAATGTATCACCGCTTTTTCACTGTTGTGGGGTCAAATCCCTGGATCACCCTACCTAATAGCACTAAAACCACACGGACTGCGATGGTTCAAGAAGGCAGCTCACCAGCACCTTCTCAAGGGCAATTCGGAGTAAGGAATAAATGCTGCCTTTGCTGGTGACGCTCACATCTAATGAATGAATAAAAAAAATCAGAGAGCACTACAGTGACAGGTTACTTGATGTTAGGTTAATCAGGAGTTGGTCCTCCACTTCACAGTGGAGATATTTACCCGACACGATCGGAAAACAAAGGTGGAACAAGTGAATTCAAAGAGATGGAAGTATAATTGGGTTGGAATTTGGTTTTGGGCATGGGGCTGTGGCCACAATGCATGTCAGAATCAGAAGGCCTGAGGCCAACTTAAAGCTGGGCCTCAGGGCTCATTAGTATTAATTGGTGAGCTGCTGGTGCCTGTCATGTCTCCATTCACAGAAAGACCATTGAAGAAATACATTTCAGCAGCAGCCCAAAGGTAACTCTGAGGAGAGGAGCATGGAGCCAAAACAGAACGGAATACAGGGAGTGAAAGGAGCATGATTACTCCTTCGGGCTCCAGAGAAATGTATCTTTTTAATAACATTTTTGTTTCTCTGGGAATTATTTATTAATCATAAAAGAGGCAGGCCGATCTGTGGATCCCATCTGGAACATTGATTGTAGCAAAGTGTCCAAAATAGGCCGAAAGCTTTGAATTAATGTGTTTTGTGCTCATAAGCCTCAAAGATCACCCCACCCAATCGCAGATCAGATATCTTTCAGATGCCCTCTGTGTGTGGGACATTGATCACTGAAAAGCACCTGCAATTCCTTACGATTTCCTTTGGAGGAGACCTGGAAAATATCCAGGCTTGAGCTGAAAAGGGGCAAGTAACATTCATGCTACACGAGTGCCGGTCAGAGGCTAGGAATCCTGAAGTGAGTAACGAACCTGATTCCCCAAAGCCTGCCCGCTATCTACAAAGCACAAGTCAGGAGTGTGATGGAATTCTCTCCCCTTGTCTGGATGAGTGTAGGTCCAATGACACTCAGAAGCTCAACACCACCCAGGATAAAGCAGCCTGCTTGATTTGCACCACAAACATTCATGCACTCCACCGCCGACGAACAGTTGCAGCAGTGTGTCCCAGATACACAATTCACCAAAGCTCCTTAGACAGCACCTTCCAAACCCATAACTTGCCATTTATAAGGACAAGGGCAGCAGACACATGGGAACACCACCATTCCATGGAAATTCCCCTCCGGGCCACTCACCATCCTGACTTGGAAATGTATTGCAGTTCTTTCGCTGTCGCTGGGTTAAAATCCTGGAATACCTTCCCTGATAGCACGATGGATATACCTACACCATATGGAGGTGGAAGGCAGTTCCCGTCATCTTCTCAGGGGCAATTACGATAAATGCTGGTGTAGACAGCAAAGCCAACATCCTTTGAATAAAGAGAATATTTGAATCTCAGTGCCAGTGTGATGCCAGGTCATATATCCCAAAACATGGGGATGGAATCTCCTTCGGCGACGGCGAAATTGCGTTTGTCGATTGGCCGGAGAATCCCTGTTTGTGCCGAAATCAGGGGCGGCGCCGCTTTGGCGACACTCCGCCCCCTCGAAAACGAATGCGTCGCACACTGCATGGACGGCATCAGGACGTCACCTGAGGCCCTCTCCCGATACTCCGCCCCCGATGGGCCGAGTTCCTGATGGCGTGGGTCACTCATGCTATTTTCTTTCATGAGCCCTGCGCAGCAACTGCGGACCGAGTCCACTAGTCTGGGGGGGGGCGGGTAATCGTTCCATGGGCGGGGGGGGGGGGGGCTTTGGCGGGGGCTGGGGCACTAGTGGGGGGTGGTCCGGGGGTGACGAGGGGGGAGGTTACTGGGGGACAGTATTTGGCAGACCGGGTCCGCGTGTAGCCGCCGCCATGTTGCACGGTGCGGCCACTGCAGGCCGCCACCGTGCACATGTGCGGCCAGGGACCGGGAAATTCTCCAGCCATATCCGCAGGTAAAGCTGGAGACATTACGCTGCGAGCCTGCAAGCCTCCTACCAGACGAAGAATCGGTGCAGCTTTTGCGCCGTTTCTTCTGGCGTAAAATGCCACTGTTCCCACGCTGGCGTCAGCACTTAGTCTTCAAATCGGGAATCCAGCCCACAGTGTCCAACATTAGATGTGATTCTGCAATTGGACAACATTTGCTAAAATGCATTACCCTCTGTATGGTCAACCAGGAAAGTCCCACGTTCAAAGCTTGGTCTCTATTAAGTTAGCTATTTACAACCAACTGATGCTAGCCTGTGGCCAAAACTGAAATGTGAGTGATAGAAAAGGGATGATCAGGTTGAGGCTCGTTCTTAAGGTCATAGTAGCAGAGACCCCAGAATATTTGTGGTGCAATTAATATCTTTATTACAACAGTACTTCTTTAAATCTCCAACTCATACCAATCCATCCTCCCTTCGCCATCCCTCTCATATTATACCCATCTTATTCTTTACAATGCTGCTCACATTAATCCTATTCTATCTGCTTCTGTACTTCTTCCTATTCCATCCCCATTCTATCCCTCCCATACCATCCCCCAGCCCCATAGTCAATCCCCATCCCCTCCCATTCTCCCAAACCCCTACTTCACCCCCATCCCTCCAGCCAGGGTAACCATGTTGTTGGGCTCCCCTTACCTTTTGTTCTTTTTTTCTCCATCAACACTATCTCCATTCCCAATCCTGCCACCTGCGAGGTGGGCACCTCCAGTTCCACAATCAATGTCGAAGGCTATGAAGTCACCATTTTGACAAGGTCTCAGGATAGAGTTGGCACAATCTAGACTTCAAAAAATAATGTGACAAGAGTCAACACCTTTTGGCGAGATGTGCATTTATTTGATGATTTCTATTCTCAGAAACATACAAAAGTGCAACACCGTTGCAACGGGTTTAATGATGACTTTGTAAGCAGAAATAGTAGAGAATTTACCAATCCCACAAACACAATTATGGTAAATGAGCGGTTAATCTGCTTGTGGCTAAGGGAGTCACCAGGAGAGCATCGTGAATAGTGTCATGTGGTCTTTAACATCTGTTATTTTGCAAAAATATATTTTAATCATAAAATATCTGAAAGAACATGACAAAACATTCAAAATGGCCATCACAGAGAGTGCAATAGTATTCAAGTTTTTTTTACATAGATCATGTTCGACCATAAGACCGTAAGACACAGAAGCAGAATTAGGCCACTCGGCCCATCGAGCCTGCTCGGTCATTCAATCATGGCTGATATTTTTCTCACCCCCATTCTCCTGCCTTCTCCCCATAACCCCTGATCCCCTTATTAATCAAGAACCTATCTATCTCTGTCTGAAAAACACTCAGTGAATTGGCCTCCACAGCCTTCTGCGGCAAAGAGTTCCATAGATTCGCCACCCTCTGGCTGAAGAGATTCCTCCTCACCTCTGTTTTAAAGGTTCGTCCCTTTAGTCTGAGATTGTGTCCTCTGGTTCCAGTTTTTCCGACAAGTGGAAACATCCTCTCCACATCCACTCTATCCAGGGTCCGCAGTATCCTGCAAGTTTCAATAAGATCCCCCCCTCATCCTTCTCAACTCCAACGAGTACAGACCCAGAGTCCTCAACCGTTCCTCACACGACAAGTTCTTCATTCCAGGGATCATTTTTGTGAACCTCCTTTCCTCCCTTTCCAAGGCCAGCACATCCTTCCTTAGATACGGGGCCCAAAACTGCTCACAATACTCCAAATGGGGTCTGACCAGAGCCTTATACAGCCTCAGAAGTACATTGCTGGTCTTGTATTCTAGCCCTCTCAACATGAATGCGAACAGTGCATTTGCCTTCCTAACTGCCGACTGAACCTGCACATTAACCTTAAGAGAATCATGAACAAGGACTCCCAAGTCCCTTTGTGCTTCTGATTTCCTAAGCATTTCCCCATTTAGAAAATAGTCTATGCCTAGATTCCTCCTTACAAAGTGCATAACCTCACACTTTTCTAATTGTATTTCATCTGCCTCTTCTTTGCCCACTCTCCTGGCCTGTCCAAATCCTTCTGCAGCCCCCTTGCTTCCGCAATACTACCTGTCCCTCTACAGATCTTTGTATCATCTGCAAACTTAGCAACTGTGCCTTCAGTTCCTTCTTCCAAATCATTAATGTATATTGTGAAAGGTTGTGGTCCCAGCACCGACCGCCGAGGTACACCACTAGTCACTGGTTGCCATCCTGAAAAAGACCCCTTTATCCCCACTCTGCATTCTGCCAGTCAGCCAACCCTCTATCCATGCCAGGATCTTACTCTCAACACCATGGGCTCTTAACCTATTTAACAGTCTCCTATGCGGCACCTTGTCAAAGGCCTTCTGGAAATCTAAATAAATCACATCCACTGGTTCTCCTTTGTCTAACTTCCTTGTTACCTCCTCAAAGAACTTTAGCAGACTTGTCAGACATGACCTCCACTTGACGAAGCCGGGCTGACTCAGTCCTATTTTATCATGCATTTCCAAGTACTCCGCAATCTCATCATTTTTTTTTAACAAACAATTTTATTGAGGTATTTTAGGCATATAGAAAAAGGGACATTGTACAGTACAAAACAAAAAGAAGTCAAGACACAAATTACAAATTAAACATAGTACAAACCATGGCTCTGTTAATGCACGGAGCTGCCTCAATATCCCCCTACTCTACCCTACCCACCCCCACCCCCTGCTGATGCTTACTCCTTTGCAAAGAAGTCAATAAATGGCTGCCACCTTTGGGCGAACCCTAGTAGCGAACCTCTCAAGGCGAACTTGACTTTCTCTAGGCCAAGAAAGCTTGCCATGTCCGATAGCCATACCTCAGCCCTCGGGGGCTTTGAGTCCCTCCATGCTAACAGTATTCGTCGCCGGGCTACCAAGGAAGCAAAGGCCAGAATGTCGGCCTCTCTCTCTTCCTGGACTCCCGGGTCCTCCGAAACCCCAAAGATTGCCACCTCCAGGTTTATTACCAGCCCAGTTTACAATATCCGGGACATGACATCTGCGAATCCTTGCCAATACCCCCTGAGTTTAGGGCACGACCAGAACATGTGTACATGGTTAGCCGGCCCTCCGGTGCATCTTGTCCTCCAGCCTGAAGAATCTGCTCATCCAGGCCACCGTCATGTGGGCCCGGTGCACAACCTTAAACTGGATCAGGCTGAGCCTGGCGCATGTTGCAGTTGTGTTTACTCTGCTCAGGGCTTCTGCCCAAATACCGTCCTCCAGCTCCCCTCCCGAGCTCCTCCTCCCACTTAAGCTTCAGGTCCTCGGTCTGCGTATCCTCAGCTCTCATTAGCTCCTTGTAGATGTCTGAAACTTTACCCTCTCCTACCTCTCCCCTAGAAACAACCCTGTCCTGCCTCCCCTTCGGCGGGAGACGTAGGAAGGACGGCACCAGTCTGCGTACAAAATCCCTCACCTGTAAGTATCTAAAGTCATTCCCTCTCGCCAGCCCAAACTTCTCCTCCAACGCCCTCATGCTCGGAAAGCTCCTTTCCAGGAACAGATCCCCCATCCTCACAATCCCCGCCCTCCTCCACAGTCGATCCCCCCCCCCCCCCCCCGTCCATGTTCCCCGCGGCAAATCGGTGGTTGCCGCAGATTGGGGTCCACACCGATGCTCTTACCTCCCCTACATGCCTCCTCCACTGGCCCCAGATCCGAAGAGCCGCCACCACTATCGGGCTGGTGGAGAACCGTGCCAGCGGAAGCGGCAGAGGCGCCGTGACCAGGGCTGCTAAGCTAGTGCCCCTGCACGAAGCAGCCTCCATCCGCTCCCAAACCGACCCCGCACCCACCATCCATTTCCTTATCACCACTATGTTGGCCGCCCAGTAATAGTTGCTGCAGTTCGGCAACGCCAGCCCCCCTTCTACTCTGCTCCTTTCAAGCATCACCCGCTTCACCCGCGGGGACTTCTCTGCCCGTACAAATCACAGAATAATTGTATTCAGCCTCTTAAAGAAGGATCGCGGGATAAAGATGGGGAGACACTGAAAAACAAACAAGAACCACGGGAGAATCGTCATCTTAACAGTCTGCACCCTCCCCGCCAATGACAGCGGGAGCGCATCCCACCTCTGGACCTCCTCCCTCTCGTTCCACCAGTCGGGCCAGGTTGAGCTTATACAACTTGCCCCAGTCCCGTGCCACCTGAATCCCCAAATATCGGAAACTCTCCCCCACTAGCCTGAACGGTAACCCCTTCAGCCTACTCTCCTGTCCTCTCGCCTGAAGTACAAACAACTCACTCTTAGCCATGTTCAGTTTTTATCCAGAGAACCGGCCAAATTCCCTCAGGGTTGCCATAATACCATCCAACCCCACCATTGGGTCAGATACATATAACAGCAGATCACCCGCGTATAACGTGACTCTATGTTCCACTCCCCCCCGGACCAGCCCTTTCCAGCCCCGAGAAGCTCTCAGTGCAATTGCCAGCGGCTCTATGGCCAGCGCAAACAGCAGTGGGGAGAGAGGGCAGCCCTGTCTTGTCCCATGGTGCAGTAAAGTAGTCCGATGTCGTCCTGTTCGTCCTTACACTCGCCTCCGGGGCCTGATACAATAGCCTAACTCAGTCGATGAACCCTGCCCCGAACCGTCCTAGTACCTCCCACAGATAATCCCACTTGACCCGGTCAAAAGCCTTTTCAGCATCCATGGCTCGCAATCTCATCTTTAATAATGGACTCTACAATCTTACCAATGACCGAAGTCAGGCTAACCCGGCCTATAATTTCCCATCTTCTGCCCCCTTCCCTTCTTAAACAGTGGTGTTACATTAGCCACTTTCAAGTCCCCTGGCCTTCCTGCCTCCAGTGATTCCTGAAAGATCATCACCAATGCCTCCACAATCTCCTCAGCTATCTCTCTAAGATCTCTGGGGTGTAGTCCATCCGGTCCAGGTGATTTATCCATCTTCAGACTTTTCAATTTCCCCAGAATCTTTGCCTTCGTGATGGCCACTGCACTCACCTCTGCCCCTGATTCTCCTGGAGCTCTGGCATCCCACTGGCGTCTTCCACCATGAAGATTGATGCAAAGTAACTATTCAGTTCCTCTGCTATTTCTTTGTTTCCTATTATTACTTCTCCAGCCACATTTTCCAGTGATCCAATGTCTATTTTTGCCTCTCTTATCTTTTATATATTGAAAAAAACTCTTCCTATCTTCCTTTATATTACTAGCTAACTTGCACTCATATTTCATCTTCTCCCCCCTTATTGCTTTTTTAGTTGTCCTCTGCTTGCTTTTAAAGGCTTCCCAATCCTCTGGCTTCCCACTAATCCTCGTCACTTTGTATGCTTTTTCTTTTGATTTTATGCTGTCCTTGACTTCCCTCGTCAGCCATGGATGCCTTGTCCTCCCCTTAGCATGTTTCTTCCTCCTTGGGATGAATTTCTGTTGTGCCTCCCAAATAACCCCCAAAAACTCCTGCCATTGCTGTTCCACTGTCTTCCCTGCTAGGCTCCTTTTCCAATCAACTCTGGCCAGCTCCTCCATCATGTCTTTGTAGTTACCCTTATTTAATTGTAATACCGTTACATCTGATTTCAGCTTCACCCTCTCAAACTGCAGGGTAAATTCTATCATATTGTGGTCACTGCTCCCTGAAGGTTCATTCACCATAAGTTCCTTAATCAAGTCTGCCTCATTACACATCACCAAATCCAGAATTGCCTGTTCCCTAGTAGGCACTGTCACAAGCTGCTCCAAAAAACATCTTTTAGACATTCCACAAATTCCTTTTCTTGAGATCCATTACAAACCTGCTTTTCTCAGTCCACCTGCATATTAAAGTCCCCCATGATTATTGTAATATTGCCTTTTTCACAAGCTTTCTCTATTTCCTGATTTATTTTCTGCCCCACATCCTGACTACTGCTAGGAGGCCTGTACATAACTCCCATCATAGTCTTTTTGTCTTTGCGATTCCTCAACTCTACCCACAGAGATTCTATGCTTTCTGATCCGATATTGCTCCTTGCAATCGATTTAACTTCATTCCTTCCTAACAATGAAACCCCGCCTCCTTTTCCCATCTGCCTGTCCTTTCGATAGAACAGATATCCTCAGATATTTAGATCCCAGCCCTGATCCCCTTGCAGCCACGTTTCTGTGATGCCCACAACATCTTACCGGCCAATTTCAATGTGCGCAACAAGCTCATTTACCTTGTTCCGTATACTGCGCGCATTTAGATACAACACCCTCAATCCTGCATTGACCACCTCCCTACTCACACTTGTCACTTTTTTGCTCTGTCTGAGGGTGATGTTGTTCTCTTATTTTTGTTCTCTATTTCCCCTTCAGTTATTACACCTTCTAAGCTAACCCTCTGGTTCCCAGCCCCCTGTCATCCTAGTTTAAATCCTCCCGAGTGACTCCAGCAAACCTCCCAGCCAGGATATCGGCCAGGAAGTTGTCTTTAACATCCACCTAAATATGGTCACAAGCATTTAGGGTCTCAAATTAACAGCTTTTTTGGCAATGCAACTTTCAGTGCTGAACTGGAGGGTCAGCCTGGCTTACATAATATTCTATTAAACGAAAGCTTTCTTTGTGAATGAAAGCTTCCTTTTTTTTAGCACAGAAGTTAAGATTGCTCCTAAATGAACCATGTTGACTTCGTCGGGAAGATACAGGGATAAATATCTGGAAACAAAGGTTGTCACTGAAGGCAGAAGTCTGGGCCAATGGCTCTATCTCGGCTCTGGACTTAGCAGATGCAAAACCACCAAAGGTTTTTTTAAAAGTTCGATGAGGCATGCCAGCGATTAGCAAGATCAGTAAAATGAGGATGAGATAAAGTGATGACCCAGTAATCCACCATGACTAATGCATTCAAATAGCCTTTCAAGATGATTAACAATTTACCAGTACCAGACAATCCCCAGAAAGACATCTTTTCAGAATGGCCAACACAGCAGAAGCAGTCATCTGTTCCAAAACACAGCAGCTGCTATTCCAATATTTGGACAGCATCAATGTGTTTATTCATTTCTCAGAGAGGAGCAGCATGTTGATCAGATGCATGTTTGCTCCATTTATGCGATTTTTATGGCAACGTGTCAGCCAGAGGCAGTCAAAGGTTCCACGTTACCAACGCAGGGGAGATGCTTCCAAGAACGGCATAAAATAAAAGCACAATAATTTCCTCTCAAATGCCTGGTTAAAAAGAATATTCAGAGCCACGTCACAATACAAAACCTGGCTGCTGCAAGCCACATTCATAAGCAGAGCCAAGAATATTATATTAAACGAAAGCTTCCTTTGTTACTTAATACGAGTCTGAGGTCTGCCAACCTTGCTGCAGTGTGGGATGTGGCACACTGCTATTGTACTTAACCTAATGGAAAACAGAAGTTTCACCGCAGTGTCACAGGAATTGTATCAAGCATTTTTAAGGAGTTGTCTACATTTTGCTTGAAAAGGCAGCTAAAATCTAAAGAGCAACTGGGCCTGAATTAAAAATTTGGATCACCATCTATTTCCCTCCAGCTGAGTGGAAACTATATAGGCATCGAGCATTACATCTACGATTCTGAAACTAGGGCCTCAATCCCAATGAGACCAGCAGCAACGGGAGCGGAAGCCAACTTATCGCCCACCTCCCAGCAACCCCCATCTACCACATCCTCCATGAGTCACTTCAGCTCTGAAGCTGGCTCAGGTCACAATTGGAACTTCCAGAAGGAGATGATGCTTCATGAAGCCGGGGGCACTGTTGGGGGGTGATCCGGGGCGCGCAAGCCAGCCAAGGGGGGGGGGGGGCACTATTTTGCAGGCCGGGTCTGCGAGCAGCCGGCGCCATGTTGCACGGCGTGGCCACGGACCCGGCAGTTCTCCGGGCCATATCGGCAGCTAGAGCCGGGTGCTCTACACTGGCAGCATGCTAGCACCTAACCAAACGGAGGATCGGTGGCCGTTTACCGCCATTTTTCCTGTCGTAAAACGCTTCTGTTCCCGCGTAGGCGTGGGGACGTAAGCCTCAAAATCGGAGAATCCAGCCCCTTATCTCTGCCAACTGGAGCTTGGTGCAAAAGTAGAGAGGAACACAAACGTTATCCTGTGGTCAGTAATTCTGCTGACATCCTTCCATCCTGATGACTAATGAGTCCACTTTATCAAGCACTTGTGGCAGTAACCACAGTGACCACAGCAATTGAAGACACTCCATCGGAATGCCACTAATTGAGAAAAAAAACATGTATTTACATGGCACCTCCCATGACACCTCAAAGTGCCAGTCAAGTGCTTTTTAAAGTGGCGTTGCTGTTATAAATACATAAAAGCCAATTTGCACATAGCAAGGTCCCATGAACAGAAATGAGATATGATCAGTAAATCTGTTTAATGATGCTAGCTGAAGGATACATATTATCCAGGACACCAGAGGTCATTTGAAATAATGTTATTGTATTATTGATATTCAGCTAAGGGCACAGTGGGGGGTTTAGTTTAACATCTCCTCTGAAAGGACCCTTCTAACAGTGATGCCCCTGGAGTGTCAACCTACATTTCTATTCTATCTGGACTGTGGCTTAAAACCTGAGCCTTTGGATTTAATTACGGGCGAAAAGTGATCTACACTGAAGCTGAGCTGGTACTTAGGTGGAAATGGATTCAGAGTGACAGGCAATTTAGATGCACCTTTTGATGCCACCATTAATGTCCTCAATTTCATGACTGATAAATATAATACAATGCAGGCACTAACTGTGTCTTGCCTACTGCCTATTTTTATTCACATATAAGTGCTGAATGTAAGAGTGCAGCTGGGTCTGATTTGTGAAGTAAATAATCTGAACCTTTTGTAAAGGTTTCATGAAATGTTGTTGCATCTTTTTCCTCTACAACTGTCACTGCCCAATTTTTACTTGCTCATTTCCGATGAGATTTCAGTGCGTCTTTTGAGGGCATTTTATGACTTCCCTCCATGGGGAATTTTTTTTTAATATAGGTATTCTTTGATGGGGTGTGGGCATCACTGGCAAGACCAGCATTTGCTGCCCATCCATGATTGCCCTTGTGGCTTGCTCAGCCTTTTCAGTGGGAAGTTATAAGTCAACCACATTGCTGTGGGCCTGGAGTTATGATGAATATAATAAATTGTCATGCTTCAGAGTTTGTATTTTTGCGGTAATATTATCAAAACTTAGATTAAAATGCTTACAGACTGTGAGTCTGCTCGCACTGCAATTTAAAGCCATTTTATCTGTTTGCAGGTGAACTAATGTAATGTTGTAACAGTTTGAGCCTGGCTAAACAAATCAAAGCACACCTTGTAACAAGAGACAAAAGAATGCTGTGTCCTGCGAGTGCAGCTGGAATAGCTAACGGGAGACGCAATGTGTCTGGACAGAGGAGTTGCTTCCCGGACTCCGGGAGGCTGAGCAGGAGGTTTTACAGCTTGGTCCTAAAAAAAATGGTTCTGTCTCTTAGGGCTCTGCATCAAGATAAGCCAGTGAAACCTGATTGTTAACTGTCTACATAAGTGTTATGTGAAATATATGAGTTTGCTTAATTGGAATGTAGAGGCAGATTTCTGGAGGTAAATTAAGATGTTGTACCTGTTAATTGTAAAGCAATTTTTTGTGGCTAATCTGCTTAATTCTGTGTTCAAATTAAAGTTTGTTTTAACATAAAAGCTGTCTACTGGACAGTGTTATCACTCGTGTGGTGCAGTAACATTTCCTCACAGTTTTAACAAAGGCAAAAAAGTTGGGTTCTAATCCGAGGTCTTAACCAAAATTGGGTTTCTGGTCCAGACCCACAACTGAATCATGTAAGCTAGGCCACACTGGGTAAGGATGTCGTACATTAGGTGGATTTAATGACAATCGATTACAGTTTTGTGGCATTATTCAGTTCCAGAAATATTACATGCATTCAAATTCCACCAGCTGCCATGGTGGATTTGAACCCATATACTCAGAGCATTAGCCTGGGCCTCTGAGTATAGAAATAGGAGGTTAGTCCAGATGAATGGATAGCTGGACAGATGGTGCAGAGGGAAGGCTTTAGATTTTTGAGGCATTGGGATTATGGGGGACGGTGGGACCTGTACGAGATGGACAGTTTGCACCTGTACTGAAATGGGACCAGTATCCTTGTAGGGCAGTTTGCTAGTGCTGTTGGGGAGGGTTTAAACTAACTTGGCAGGGGCCTGGGATCCTGAGACAAGGTTCAGCAGGTATGGATGCATAGCCAAAATTAGAAGACAAGTGAGTCAGGAAGGCATAGAATGTCTGGACCAGTTAAATCACCAGGGAGTTTGGCAAGATTGGATGGTATTCATTTTAATGCGAGGAGTCTGACGAACAAGGCAGATGAATTGAGGGCACAAATTAAAACTTGGGAATATGATGTCATTGCTGTCACTGAGACATGGTTGAGAGAGGGTCAGGACTGGCAGCTCAATACTCCAGGATACAGAATCTTCAGGCAAGACAGGGAAGGAGGCAAAAGAGGAGGGAGTGTCACAATTTTGATCAGGGAATCAATTACAGCCGTCAGGAGGGATGACATCTTTGAAGGCTCTTGAACTGAGACCAAATTGGTGGAACGTAAAAACCCAAAAAGGAGCAATCACATTGCTGGGAGTGTTGTAGAGGCCCCCAAACAGTCCGAGATATAGAACACAGATATGTAGGCAAATTACAGAGAAATAGAGTAGTGATAGTGGGGGATTTAAACTTCCCCAAAGTGTGAAACATTTAGAGGGAGCATAAGAATTAAAATGAATCCAGGAACACGTTTTAAGCCAGTATGCAGAAGGACCTACAAGAAAGGGGGTGGTCCTGGACTTGATTTTTGACAACTAAGATGGGCAAGTGTTGAAGTATCAGTGGGGGAACATTTGCAGACAGTGATAGTAACTCTGTTAGATTCAGGATTGTTATGGAAAAGGACAACGATGGGCCTGAGATCAAAGTTCTAAACTGGGGGAAGCCCAATTTTAATAAGATTAGATATGATTTAGTCAGAGTGGATGGGGTGGGGGGGGGGGGGGGGGGGGGGGAGGGGGGTGGGGGGGGGAGAAACACTTTTAGGTAAATCTGTGACAGAACAATGGGATCTATTCAAGGAGGAAATAGGTGGGCAACATGGTGGCACAGTGGTTAGCATTGCTGCCTCATAGTGCTGAGGTCCCAGGTTCGATCCCGGCTCTGGGTCACTGCCCGTGTGGATTTTCCACATTCTCCTCGTGTTTGCTTGGGTTTTGCCCCCACAACCCAAAGATGTGCAGGCAATCTGGATTGGCCACACTAAATTGCCCGTTAACTGGAAAAAATGAATTGGGTATACTAAGTTTATATTAAAAAAAAAGAAGGGAATAGGAAGAGTGCAGGGCCAATGTGTTCCAATCAAGAAAAATAGTGGGACCAACAACTCCAGTGAACCCTGGATATTAAGGGTCTACAGCATTGGAGAAGGAGAAAAAAAGTAGGCTTATGGCAGATATTGAGGGCTCAAACAGCAGAAGCCCTGGAGCAGGCATTGTCAAACTTGGGGGTGCGACCCGCGGGTGGGTCACGGGCGGGTGTCAGGAGGGTCGCGGAGCTGTCCGTCGCGGCGCTCCCGATCGTGCAAATCCGCGCACAACAGCTGCTGCAACCGGCTTTTAACTATGCCAGCTGCCAGCGGCCTTCAAAAGGCCACCAACATATTAAAAAATTTGGCCGCAATGCGCATGCGTGCCCGATCATCGGTGCACATGCGCATGTGCGGCTGCATTTTTAAAAATATGATCGCAGCCTTTTTTTTTACAAGTTTGGGGGACCAAAGGGACAAAGAGGCCAGTGGGGCCAAAGGGACCCAAAACTATTTCCTCCATTTTTCTCAGCAACAAACAAGGTAAGAGAAAATGGCGAGGTCCGCAAAGGTCGGCCGGCGTGGGTCGCGAAGGTCGGCCGGCGTGGGTCACGAACTTCGGCCGGCGTGAGTCACGAAGGTTAGCCGGCTTGGGTCCCCAGAAAAATGTTTGAAAAACACTGCCCTGGAGGCTACAGAATGTGCAAGAGGGAACTTAAAAAGGAAATTAGGAGAGAAAAAAGTGGACATTAAAGGATAGTGGCTGGTAAAATAAAGGAAAATCCTAAGTTGTTTTACAGGTACATTAAGGGTAAAAGGACAACTAGGGAAAGAGTAGAGCCCATTGAGGACTATTTGTGTGTGGAGTCGGGTGATGTAGGTTGGACTCTAAGTGAATATTTTGTTTCAGTGTTCACTCATGAGGGAGACAGTGTAGGTATAGAAATCAGGGAGAAAGACTGCAATAAAATTAAAGCGATTAATGTAGACAGAAAGGAGGTTCTGAGTGGTCTGGCAGGCTTAAAGGTAGACAAATCTCCAGGGCCAGATGAAATGTATCCCAGGCTGCTGAGTGAGGCAAGGGAGGAAATAGCAGGGGCGCTGGCAATAATTTTCAGTTCCTCTCTGTCCGCAGGAGAGGTGTTGGAGGATAGCTAATGTGGTACCATTATTCAAGAAGGGAGGAAGGGGTAAACCAGGAAACTACAGGCCAATCAGTCTAACCTTAGTGGTGGAGAAACCAGTGGAAGCAATTCTGAGAGACAGAATTATTCTGCGTTTGGAGAAGCAGGCATTAATCAAGAAGAGACAAGATGGTTTTGTTAAAGGGAAATCATGTCTGGCTAACTTGGTTGAGTTTTTTGAGGAGGTGACCAGCTGTGTCGATGATGGAAATGCATTTGACGTGGTCTACTTAGGCTTCAGCGAGGCTTTTGAGAAGGTCCCACATGGAAGACTGATAGCGAAGTTAAGAGCCCGTGGGATCCAATGAAATTTAGCAAATTGGATCCAAAATGACTGAATTGCAGGAAGCAGAGAGTGATGTTCGAGGTTTGTTTTTCTGACTGGAAGCCTGTGGGTAGTGGGATCCTATAGGGATCAGTGTTGGGGCCCTTGCTATTTGTGGTTTATCTAAATTATTTAGATATGGATGTAGGAGGGTTGATCAGTAAGTTTGTAGATGATACAAAAATTGTTAGATTGGTAAATGGTGAGGACGATAGCCTTTGATTACAGGCGGACATAGACGGGTTGGTCAGATGGGCTGACAAGTGGCAAATGGAATTCAATCCAGTAGTTGTTATGGGAGACTTTAACTTTCCAAATATTGACTGGAAAAGATATAGCTCGAGTACATTAGATGGGTCGTTCTTTGTACAATGTGTGCAGGAGGGTTTCCTGACACAATATGTTGACAGGCCAACAAGAGGCGAGGCCACATTGGATTTGGTTTGGGTAATGAACCAGGCCAGGTGTTAGATCTGGAGGTAGGTGAGCACTTTGGAAACAGTGACCACAATTCGGTGACCTTTACATTAGTGATGGAAAGGGATAAGTATACCCCGCAGGGCAAGAGTTATAGCTGGGGGAAGGGCAATTATGATGCCATTAGACATGACTTAGGATGTGTTGGTTGGAGAAGTAGGCTGCAAGGGTTGGGCACACTGGATATGTGGAGCTTGTTCAAGGAACAGCTATTGCATGTTCTTGATAAGTACGTACCAGTCAGGCAGGGAGGAAGGGGTCGAGCGAGGGAACCGTGGTTTACCAAAGAAGTGGAATCTCTTATTAAGAGGAAGAAGGAGGCCTATGTGAAGATGAGGCATGAAGTTTCAGTTGGGGCGCTTGATAGTTACAAGGAAGCGAGGAAGGATCTAAAGAGAGAGCTGAGACGAGCAAGGAGGGGACATGAGAAGTCTTTGGCAGGTAGGATCAAGGAAAACCCAAAAGCTTTCTATAGGTATGTCAGGAATAAAAGAATGACTAGGGTAAGAGTAGGGCCAGTCAAGGACAGTGGTGGGAAGTTGTGTGTGGAGGCTGAGGAGATAAGCGAGATACTAAATGAATACTTTTCGTCAGTATTCACTCAAGAAAAAGATAATATTGTGGAGGAGAATGCTGAGACCCAGGCTATTAGAATAGATGGCATTGAGGTGCGTAGGGAAGAAGTGTTGGCAATTCTGGACAAGGTGAAAATAGATAAGTCCCCGGGGCCGGATGGGATTTATCCTAGGATTCTCTGGGAAGCCAGGGAAGAGATTGCTGAGCCTTTGGCTTTGATTTTTAGGTCATCGTTGGCTACAGGAATAGTGCCAGAGGACTGGAGGATAGCAAATGTGGTCCCTTTGTTCAAGAAGGGGAGTAGAGATAACCCCGGTAACTATAGGCCGGTGAGCCTAACGTCTGTGGTGGGTAAGGTCTTGGAGAGGATTATAAAATATACGATTTATAATCATCTAGATAGGAATAATATGATTAGGGATAGTCAGCATGGTTTTGTGAAGGGTAGGTCATGCCTCACAAACCTTATCGAGTTCTTTGAGAAGGTGACTGAACAGGTAGACGAGGGTAGAGCAGTTGATGTGGTGTATATGGATTTCAGTAAAGCGTTTGATAAGGTTCCCCACGGTCGGCTATTGCAGAAAATACGGAGGCTGGGGATTGAGGGTGATTTAGAGATGTGGATCAGAAATTGGCTAGTTGAAAGAAGACAGAGAGTGATAGTTGATGGGAAATGTTCAGAATGGAGTTCAGTTACGAGTGGCGTACCACAAGGATCTGTTCTGGGGCCGTTGCTGTTTGTCATTTTTATAAATAACCTAGAGGAGGGCGCAGAAGGATGGGTGAGTAAATTTGCAGACGACACTAAAGTCGGTGGAGTTGTAGACAGTGCGGAAGGATGTTGCAGGTTACAGAGGGACATAGATAAACTGCAGAGCTGGGCTGAGAGGTGGCAAATGGAGTTTAATGTGGAGAAGTGTGAGGTGATTCACTTTGGAAAGAATAACAGGAATGCGGAATATTTGGCTAATGGTAAAATTCTTGGTAGTGTGGATGAGCAGAGGGATCTCGGTGTCCATGTACATAGATCCCTGAAAGTTGCCACCCAGGTTGATAGGGTTGTGAAGAAGGCCTATGGTGTGTTGGCCTTTATTGGTCGAGGGATTGAGTTCCGGAGCCATGAGGTCATGTTGCAGTTGTACAAAACTCTAGTACGGCCGCATTTGGAGTATTGCGTACAGTTCTGGTCGCCTCATTATAGGAAGGACGTGGAAGCTTTGGAACGGGTGCAGAGGAGATTTACCAGGATGTTGCCTGGTATGGAGGGAAAATCTTATGAGGAAAGGCTGATGGACTTGAGGTTGTTTTCGTTAGAGAGAAGAAGGTTAAGAGGTGACTTAATAGAGGCATACAAAATGATCAGAGGGTTAGATAGGGTGGACAGCGAGAGCCTTCTCCCGCGGATGGGGACAGAGGTCAGAGGTGGGTTTTTTACGCAAAGAGTGGTGAGGCCGTGGAATGCCCTACCTGCAACAGTAGTGAACTCGCCAACATTGAGGGCATTTAAAAGTTTATTGGATAAGCATATGGATGATAAGGGCATAGTGTAGGTTAGATGGCCTTTAGTTTTTCTTTTCCATGTCGGTGCAACATCGAGGGCCGAAGGGCCTGTACTGCGCTGTATCGTTCTATGTTCTATAAGTGTGAGGTGATGCACTTGGTCAGGACAAACAAGGCAAAGAAATACATGATAAACGGCAGGACCCTGGGAAGCACCGAAGATGAGAGGCATCTTGGTGTGCATGTACACCGGTCCCTTAAGGTAGCAGAGCAACTGGATGTGGTGGTTATGAAGGCATATGGTATACGTGCCTTTATTAGCCGAGGCATAGAGTTTAAGAGCAGGGAGGTTATGCTGAACTGTATAAAACTTTGGTTAGGCCACAGCTAGAGTATTGTGTGCAGTTCTGGAATCCGCATTAGAGGAGGGATCTGATAGCACTGGAAAGGGTGCAGAGGAGATTTGCCAGGATGTTGCCTGGGCTGAAGAGTGTTAGTTATGAAGAGAGATTGAATAGATTTGGATTATTTTCCTTGGAACAGAGGAGAGTGGGGGGGTGGGGGGGGGGGGGAGAGAGAGAACCTGATTGAGATGTATAAAATTATGAGGGGCATGGATAGAGTGGACAAGAACAAACTTTTCCCCCTGGTGGAGGGGTCAACGACCAGGGGGCATAGATTTAAGGTAAGGGCACGGGGTTGGGAGGGGAGATGAGGAGAAACCTCTTTACCCAGAGGGCTGTGGGAGTTTGAAACTTGCTGCCTGAAAGGTTGGTAGAGGAAGGAACCCTCACAACATTTAAGAAGTATTTAGATATGCACTTGTGATCCCAGAGCATACAAGGATATGGGCCAAGTGCTGGAAAATGGGTTTAGAATAGTTAGATGATTATTTTGACTGGTGCAGACGCGATGGGCCGAAGGGCTTTTCTATGCTGTCGACTCTGACTCTATTACTAATCCAGTGACACTACCACTATGTCACTCTCCCCTCCAGTGGATGTCACCCAGCACGAGCTAAAGTAACTTCTCTCAGAAACTTTAATGGCCATCAAGGCAAAAGGGACATCTTTCTGCACACTTGCGTTTGAACTTAGTTTCCAAAGATAAGAGGGCAGTGTTCTCACAAACCCTTGCCAAAAATATCCCTCCCTCTGAGCTTTGCAGTGATGTGTAAGAATAAGAATTCTGCTATTTCCTATTCTGCTCAATCAATATGCAGACATCCAACAAACATAAACAGAACTGTCTCTAGGTACATGCAATCAATGATTTATGGGCCCAATGCATCGGTGGGTATGGTGAAATCAGCGGATGCAATTTAACTGCGTGTCAATTAAAAGTGGTGGAGAGAAGAGGTGAAACATAAAGGGAAGAAATAAACACATTACAAAAAATATTCCGTGGCATCATAATTACAACAAATTGAACACTAATTTTGGTGCCTTCTGTTAAAATGTCTCTTTGGTCGCCTTTGAGGTGATGCTGTTATAATTCAAGCTAGCAGACATGTTTTTGTAAACCTTTAGCGTAAATGTCTTAACAGTTAAACACTGTTCTGGATCTCAGCCATTACTTGAAAGGATCGTTTAGGTTGTTCTATAAACATTGGGTTTGTTTATAACGTGAACCCAGATGCACATTAATTATCCGCAGTTTGTGACTGAGGAATATCAGCCCTACAGGCAGAACATGTCAGCACATCATAATCTGCTGCTGAGCTGAAAAACCTGACCAGCTCAGTATAAACAAGCTATCACTGAAATCACTTCTGTTTATGCTGCAGACTTCATAACTTACAACAGAACTTTACCCGCTACACCTTAACCACTTGGCTGCTGACTGCACAACAATGTCATTACTTCCCCAGTGTGCACTAGAACAGTCTCAATATACCATGGCCTTTGATATAACATGAATTGTTTATGGTGTTCTCACCAACTGAGAGCCCATAAACACTCCCATTATAAGTGGCATAACACTTTTTAAACATACTTGTAGGATTCTCAAAGACAGCTTTATAATCTATTAAATTTCACTTTAAATTTGCATCATTAGATATTCCTGGTCCGTAAACGTAAGCAGTCAAATTTGACCTTTAACGTTCTCTGACACAACTTTGGGCATAACGTTGGATGCTTACAACCAAATTGTTTTGAAATTTCTACCTATTATTTTCCAGCCATGCACAGTTCAATAACAAAGAACATTTGCAAACGGTGAAGAAGTTCAACAGCTGTTTCTGCAGGCGAGGACAAGTTTCCTGTTCCTCCGCGGGGTCAAGGTCCAAGGAAGATAGGCACCACGGCAACCAGACGGTCAGCCGGAAGTGGCTCAGTACAGTAACCGTGCTGGATTTGCTGTTCACGCTGTGGGTGGATTTAGCAGCCTAGAGGAACTGCAGTGCAGAAGGATCACTGAACGAGTGCAGTTTCTGTTTAACTGCAAACTTTGAATGGTATTGAATGGGTGGGGGGCGGCAAAGCCTTGCGAGTGTGAGGTTTGCGCACGTTTGTGGTTTCAATGTACCTTGAACCATCTCTTATTTGTGGGGGAAGGCCCAGAAAGGTCAGCAATTCCAAAACTTCTTCCATCGGGCAGGAGATTCAGAAGTCTGAGAACACGGACGAACAGACTCAAAAACAGCTTCTTCCCCAATGTCACCAGACTCCTAAATGACCCTTTTATGGACTGTCCTCATTAACACTACACCCTGTCTGCTTCATCCGATGCCAATGCTTATGTAGTTACATTGTATATCTTGTGTTGCCCTATTATGTATTCTCATGTATTTTCTTGAATTCTGTTCAATTCCCTTTACTTCCCATGTACTGAATGATCTGTTGAGCTGCTTGCAGAAAAATACTTTTCACTGTACCTCGGTACACGTGACAATAAACAAATCCAATCCAATCCAATCCAATAATATTGTTGGCCTGTGCGGTATGACCCAGTCTGCTTCAGTGTGCTGTTTGTATTTGTAATCAGCAGCATCTTTGGTCAAGCAGAGGGTGAAATTCCCACTTCAGTCAGGATCCTCTGTCTACAATAGCCAGTGTTTTATGTTTATACCAAACGGAATCTTGCTGCCAGAGGCAAACCTGGAATATAATGGAAGAATAAATCCAACAGTATTGTCACTGGTTTTGCTGAAGTTTTTTTCTAACTCGACCAAACTGGGCACTTGGTCAGGGATCTTCCTTCTCTATTATATTGATCTTCGAACTGTAAATGTCCAGCATGAGCCAGCTCTTGGTGATTATGGCGCTGAATGCAAATTATCACCGACAATTCACAGGTTCCAGGTTCCTGGAATCCAAATTCAATTACAGTGTCTTATGTTTCAGTGCCACGCCATGGAGTGCACGTTTTAAAATTACAACTCAGATGAAATCTGTAAAGGTAATAAAGACAGATGCCTTCCTGGGTTTTGGTGTTTGCAGCTCTGACAGGTTTACATGGGGATTACAACCAGATGAGTGAGGCCTGCACTTTGGGAATTCATGGCACAATGCTCCACTGACAACAATACAAAAGCAACTTAAAACTAGTCAAACAAAACCCATTGCCAAGCCTAATCCTTTTCTCACACCACATCAATACATGTGGAGTTTGCAACAAGGTCACTGCATAGGAATTGCACCTGATTATGTCCTCCAGCACTGAACCTACCAGAGTTTGCAGGTTCAGTGGGAGGGCATCTAATTACTATGGAAAAGACTGACACACGTGCTACACTGAGTGCATCTCTAGTGCCATACAGGAGTTCCCACATTGCTCTGCCTGATGCTCATGTTGCTTGCCTAGTCTGGAAACCCACTGTGGGAGGGGGACCAGCAGCTAGATAGACCCTGTTCATTAACTTGTCATATTGGCTGGTTCCAACTCTGGCAGCCGAAAGCATCTTGAAAACTTACCCATTTATCTTCAACAAGATGACTAGGTTTGTTGGAGGTCAATCATCTCAGCCCCAGGACATCACTACAGGAGTTCCTCAGGGTTGTTTTTTCGGCCCAACCATCTTCAGCTACTCGATCAATGATTGTTCTTCCATCATAATACCAGAAGTAGGAATTAATGCTGATGATTGCACAATGTTCAGCACCATTCACACCTCCTCAGATAATGAAGGAGTCCACCTCCAAATGCAGCAAGACCTGGACAGCATCCAGGCTCGAGATGATAACTGGCAAGGAACATTCATATCTCAAAAATGCCAGGCAATAGCCATCTCCAACAAGAGAGAATCTAACCATCACCCCTTGACATTCAATGGCAGTACCATTGCTGGAACACCCGACATCAACACCCTGGGATTTACCATTGATCAGAAACTGAACCGGACCAGCCGCATAAACAATGTAGCTGTAAGAACAGGTTAGAGGTTGAGAATTCTGCGGAGGGAACTCACTTCCTGTCTCATCAACGTCTGCCCACCATCTACAAGGCACAAGTTTGGAGTGTGGTGGAATACTCTCCACTTGCCTGGAATGAGTGCAGCTCTGTCAAGCGGCTCGACAGCATCCAGAATGATTGGTACTCCATCCACCATCTTAAGCATTCACTCCCTCACTACTGATGCACATGGCAACAGTGTACACCAAGTATAAGATGCATTGGAGTGACGCACTGAGGCTCCGTCAACAGCATCTTTCAAATACACAACCTGTGTATTTCCACCTAGAAGGACAAAGGCAGCCAATGGCAGGGAACACCATCACTTACAATGGCAGGCAATGGCAGCCAATGGCAGGGAACACCATCACTTACAATGGCAGGCAATGGCAGCCAATGGCAGGGAACACCATCACTTACAATGGCAGGCAATGGCAGGCAATGGCAGGGAACACCATCACTTACAATGGCAGGCAATGGCAGCCAATGGCAGGGAACACCATCACTTACAATGGCAGGCAATGGCAGGGAACACCATCACTTACAATGGCAGGCAATGGCAGCCAATGGCAGGGAACACCATCACTTACAATGGCAGGCAATGGCAGCCAATGGCAGGGAACACCATCACTTACAATGGCAGGCAATGGCAGGGAACACCATCACTTACAATGGCAGGCAATGGCAGCCAATGGCAGGGAACACCATCACTTACAATGGCAGGCAATGGCAGCCAATGGCAGGGAACACCATCACTTACAAGTTCCCCTCCAAGTCAGACGTCATCCTAACTTGGAACTATATCGTTGTTCCCTTCATTGAAATCAGTGAATTCCAGTACTGTGGGTGTAGCTACACCACATGGACTGCAGTGGTTTAAGGCAGCTCACAAGAGCGAGATGTCTCACAAGAGCGAGATGTCTCACAAGAGCGAGATGTCTCACAAGAGCGAGATGTTCGTGATTGAGGCACGGGGGCAGGAATTGAGGCTGTAGGAGCTACCTTTTAAAGTGGCTGGGAGGAGTTTTAGGTATCTGGGGATTCAAGTGGCCAATGTTTGGGGGCAGCTTCACAAGTTAAATTTGGGCAAAGCAGTGGATCAAATGAGAAGATGCTCTGGGATCACAAGTCCAAAGATGTGCGGGTTAGGTGGATTGGCCATGCTAAATTGCCCGTAGTGTAAGGTTAATGGGGGGATTGTTGGGTTACGGGTTACGTGGGTTTAAGTAGGGTGATCATTGCTCGGCACAACATCGAGGGCCGAAGGGCCTGTTCTGTGCTGTACTGTTCTATGACTGATAGAAATGAGGCTATGACAGGTGTGGACCTTGAGAGGATTGTTATCACTAAGGAGGGAGTGATGGGCAAGCTAATGGGGCTAAAGGTAGACAAGTCTCCTGGCCCTGATGGAATGCATCCCAGAGTGCTAAAAGAGATGGCTAGGGAAATTGCAGATGCACTAGTGATAATTTACCGAAATTCACTAGACTCTGGGGTGGTCCCGGTGGATTGGAAATTAGCAAACGTGACGCCACTGTTTAAAAAAGGAGGTAGGCAGAAAGCAGGAAATTATAGGCCAGTGAGCTTAACTTCAGTAGTAGGGAAGATGCTGGAATCTATCATCAAGGAAGAAATTGCGAGGCACCTGGATAGAAATTGTCCCATTGGGCAGACGCAGCATGTGTTCGTAAAGGGCAGCTCATGCCTAACTAATTTAGTGGAATTTTTTGAGGACATTACCAGTGCAGTAGATAACAGGGAGCCGATGGATGTGGTATATCTGGATTTCCAGAAAGCCTTTGACAAGGTGCCACACAAAAGGTTGCTGCATAAGATAAAGATGCATGGCATTAAGGGTAAAGTAGTAGCATGGATAGAGGATTGGTTAATTAATAGAAAGCAAAGAGTTGGGATAAATGGGTGTTTCTCTGGTTGGCAATCAGTAGCTAGTGGTGTCCCTCAGGGATCCGTGTTGGGCCCACAATTGTTCACAATTTACATAGATGATTTGGAGTTGGGGACCAAGGGCAATGTGTCCAAGTTTGCAGATGACGCTAAGATGAGTGGTAAAGCGAAAAGTACAGAGGATACTGGAAGTCTGCAGAGAGATTTGGATAGGTTAAGTGAATGGGCTCGGGTCTGGCAGATGGAATACAATGTTGACAAATGTGAGGTTATCCATTTTGGTAGGAATAACAGCAAGCGGGATTATTATTTAAATAATAAAATTTTAAAGCATGCCACTGTTCAGAGAGACTTGGGTGTGCTAGTGCACGAGTCACAGAAGGTTGGTTTACAAGTGCAACAGGTGATTAAGAAGGCAAATGGAATTTTGTCCTTCATTGCTAGAGGGATGGAGTTTAAGACTAGGGAGGTTATGTTGCAATTGTATAAGGTGTTAGTGCGGCCACACCTGGAGTATTGTGTTCAGTTTTGGTCTCCTTACTTGAGAAAGGACGTACTGGCGCTGGAGGGTGTGCAGAGGAGATTCACTAGGTTAATCCCAGAGCTGAAGGGGTTGGATTATGAGGAGAGGTTGAGTAGACTGGGACTGTACTTGTTGGAATTTAGAAGGATGAGGGGGGATCTTATAGAAACATTTAAAATTATGACGGGAATAGATAGGATAGATGCGGGCAGGTTGTTTCCACTGGCGGGTGACAGCAGAACTAGGGGACATAGCCTCAAAATAAGGGGAAGTAGATTTAGGACTGAGTTTAGGAGGAACTTCTTCACCCAAAGGGTTGTGAATCTATGGAATTTCTTGCCCAGTGAAGCAGTTGAGGCTCCTTCATTACATGTTTTTAAGGTAAAGATAGATCGTTTTTTGAAGAATAAAGGGATTAAGGGTTATGGCGTTCGGGCCGGAAAGTGGAGCTGAGTCCACAAAAGATCAGCCATGATCTAATTGAATGGCGGAGCAGGCTCGAGGGGCCAGATGGCCTACTCCTGCTCCTAGTTCTTATGTTCTTATCCCTATGCTGAGGAAGCAAACAACCTCACCCCTCCGAGGTTCTACCCCGAACCAGTCCAACACCTCCACCGCTCCAGGCCTCACCCCCTCTCCCCAACCCTAGACCTGACCCCAGCACCTCTGAAAACTGACCTCCCTCTCATCACCCTCCCCAAGGCCTGACAGACACCTCCCCTGAGGCCACACCGCACACACCTAGTGCCTGATGCCCCTAGCCCCCCAAACCCTGATGCCCCCACCACCTTCCCATCAAGGCCTGATTTCCCAAGACCCCCTATGAGGCCTGAACCTTAACCCATCTGAGGTCCGATCCCCCATCTGCTATGAAGGCCCAATCTCCCACCCTCCCTGAGGGCTGAACCCCCCACTCAACCTGAGGCCATACCCCTCGCATTAGTCCCCCCCCCCCCACAAAACCCCTATAAGTACACACCCACCTTATACATTTACCTTCTCGCTACTCTGTTATTGACCCGTAAACCTCAGTGGATCTTTAAATGTATTTGCTGGTGCCATAAAAAAGAGGGCGTAGCTTCCTTCTCCTGAATAGATCTGCACTCAATGCTGGGCCTCAGGAGCATGCTACCCTATTCTGTTCTCACCCGGCATGAAGCAGGAAGGCTGGGTGAGACAGGTTATCTCTTAAGTAACTGGAATCCGACACTGATTGCCAATCTGAAGAACTTCAGGTGTCTCGAATTTATCTAACAAAATACGAACCACGAGATTTTAAAAAAATATTGCTTAATTTACCTCTTTATTTGGGAAATAAATTAACTGGAGTTCAGAGCTGAGAGGTCTATGAACTGAACTGGCACTAAGACTTTGGGGAGTGTGACCACGTACCCATTGTTCCTGAGTTATGCACACTCTGCAAATATAATTGTATTACAATTCAATCATGCTGCAAAAAGTAACCAAGGCGCCTGTCCATTTGCGTGCACATTAACCTCGGAACAATGACCAAATTGAATAATAAATATGTGGGATTAATTGCTAGGCTCTAATCCATTTGAGGGATTTAAATAACCGTGATACAAAAAAGGTAAACTATTTATATCCATCATCTCAATACGAGGTTAAATTCCTCTCTAGCTCGCAGTAGCTATATACAAAACTTTAATTCCACTTTTAAGCCTATTTCTTTTGTAGTCGGCAGAGGTGTGAGTGTCACGTTGAACAGCAACTGTCGCTGTTTCATGTCTTCAATCCGGCAGGACTTTCACACAACAGAACTGAGACCAGTGACATTACTGAAAGGGTTGCTGAGAAATAATTAAGAATCTGTGACTTGGAAGCATTGATTAATTAAATACATCTCATATTTGACTCAAAATAATCACCTGAGTTTTGCTCGTAAAGAAAAATTGGTAAACGAGAGCCAGAAAATTGCACGAATGGTCAGAAATGCAGAGGGGTCCTTTACATATAGTTCTCCACATTATTATTTATACTCTCCACGTTATTATTTCTACTTTAGTCCAAAAGAGGACAATTCAGTTCAGTGGTGGTCCCTCCAGACTATGTGGCAGATGTATCTGTAAAGTATTGTTGGCAATAATTGCAATAATATTGTTTTCTTTTTTAAAAATAATTTAGAGTACCCAATTAATTTTTTCCAATTAAGGGGCAATTTAGCATGGCCAATCCACTTACCCTACGCATCTTTGGGTTGTGAGGGCGAAACCCACGCAAACATGGGGAGAATGTGCAAACTCCACACAGACAGTGACCCAGAGCCGGGATCAAACCTGGATTCTCGGCGCCATGAGACAGCTGTGCTAACCACTGCACCATCGTACTGCCCTGCAATAATATTGTTTGAACTTAAAAAAAAAACATGGAAGAGGAAATAGCAAAATAGTCCATCAAACCTGCCCCTTCCATGGACCATCAACGATCTCTGAACTCTTCCCTGTCGATATAATCCCTGAGGGAGATTTTAGTTTCTTTTACCCAAATAGCAACACCAGCCTTGTTAGGAATGCTATTCAGAAAGCTTTTACTGAAGAATCCATTTTATGTTTACCAGGTGGTAGCTATGGAATGTCAGGAGATCAGCTCAGATTTCCAATCTGTCACGTTTGCCATCGTACAGAATGTGGAGTTCTAACCTAGCAGATAGTTACCTGCTTAGCGACAATGTGCTTACATTGTCTTTGCTTGTAACGACAACTTTTACTGTAAGATCCACTCTCTAGAATGCTGAACTGATGAGAAATTAGCTGTAAGACCAAAAACGAAGGTCACAGAGGTGGCATGATGTCGTGGTCTTTTAGCAGGAATTGAAAAGGGGGGGGGGAGGAGGGAAGACCTGGAAAGTTAATGGCTCTGTGAGCAAACTCAGCAACCTTTGCGTGAGGTCTCCTGCAGCCTTCCCATTATTATGTGTGTCATTTCTGAGTATTATTTCCTGTAACAAAACCTGTGAACTGAAAATTCTGCATTTGGAACCTTAATTTCTGGTACAGAGGCAACAGCACAGAGCAACGTTAATCTATAAACATTAAAGTAAAACTTCAGAATGCTCACCCATCTTAATATCCTTGCTGCAGAAGGTTATGGAGACCAACTTATCACTGAGTGTCATTAAGGAAGAGATAATGATTAATAAGGGGACTAGGGGTTATGGGGGGAGGGCAGGAGAATGGCGGTGAGAAACGTATCAGCCATGATTGAATAGTGGTGCAGATTCGATGGGCCGAATGGCCTAATTCTGCTCCTATATCTTATGGTCTTATGGCATTATCTTCAATGTTGGATATTCTTCTCACAGGCAACAGTGGTCTGTCCCTGCAGCACAGAAACAATCAAGTTGTATTCAGTTATTTGAATTATTGCTATGATTTTAGACATGCAGTGGTGAGAGGAGAATTTCACCTTTTTTCTAAGCATTGTGTGGTGTCAGTAGTTCAGGTAGGAATTGGAATGTGGTCATATTTTTTGCAGATCCAAATGGGAGCAACATATTATTATTCTGCAGCCCAGTATTCCATGTTGAAATGGGACTGGAAGCGCGCTGGATGCTATATTGATTTGGGCATTTTGTACGGGTCCTTGATAGCCACCTAAAATAGCCCCGAGCATTATTGAAATATGCTAATAATAGACCTATACTTGAAGCAGAACACTCTTATGGAATTGCCTTCCTTGCCATTCTGAAAAGTCACAGGCTTAATGTGCCCAGCAAATCATGGCAGGTACAGTCAACTGGAATATTTCTTTCCGATTTGTTCATGGGACGTTGGTGCCACTGGCAAGGCCAGAATTTGTTGATCATCACTAATTGTCCTTGAGAAGGTCATGAGTCATATTTAAAGAAATCCTCACCTTCATCAAAATAAGTCTCAGGGTGATCTTATTTAGGTTTTCAGGCTGTGACTTGACCACAGTTTCGCCTGTTTTGGCAAGTGTGAGATACTTTTGCAGATGACTCTATCTCAGGATTTGCTCACTCTCCAATGCTGAACATGGGAATGGTCCTGGGCTTATCTTTAGCAGTGGGCGGCAGGGCAGAGAAAGTGGTGTAAAACCTAACAGTTACTAAACACTGGCAACCTTGCACAAAATAAGAAAACTTTCCAGAGGTGGCCTTTTAATGAGCCAGGCACTATTAAATAAGCTACTGAATAGTCATGTTGAGATGAAATAAAGTTTGAAGTGTCTATCTAAATATACATATTTAAATATAAGTGTCTATCTAAATATATTTTTTAAAACTCTCATTGATAGCATTTCAATTAATTCTTAATTCCACTATGAAAACAAACATTTCATTCAAGTGCTTAATTTAGTATAAAACAGATATTTGCATTCGTAGCCCCACATCAAAGACAACTAATCTCCCCAGCAAATCATGTCCACATGTTTTGGGCATGTCCGAAGCTTAGAGGGGTTTGGCAGAATTTTGCGAAGGCAATGTCCACGGTACTAAGAACATGAGTCCGGAGGTAGCGATCTTTAGTGTGTCGGAAGATCCGGGAGTTCAGGGGGCGAAAGAGCCGACGTCTTGGCCTTTGCCTCCCTGGTAGCCCGGAGACGGATCTTGTTAATGTGGAGGGACTCAAAGCCCCCGTGTGTAGAGACCTGGGTTCGTGACATGGCTGGGTTTCTCAGTCTCGAAAAAATAAAGTTTTCCTCAAGAGGGTCAATGTTAGGGTTCTCCTGGAGGTGGCAGCCGTTCGTCGACTTTCTCGGGGAAAATTTAAATGTCAGCAGATGCAGTATTCCAAAGGGTGGGAGGGAAGGGGGGGGGGGGGGGGCGGGTGGATTGTTGTTTTATGGTTGAGGTGCGTGAAGATTGGGCTGGGAGGGGAAATGTTTATTTTACCATGTTGATGTCATTGCTTATGTTACTGTGATGAAAAATTTCAAATACCTCAATAAAATATTATTTAAAAAAAAGACAACTAATCTCTTCATAACCACTTGAAGTTGACAATCAAACAGTGAATTTTCACCCCCCAACCCCTACTGTGATAATGATAGGTTGAGGAAGCAGTACTAATATTTATGTCAATAAACAGTGAAATAGCAAGTGCTGATGTTTTTCAACTGCAGTCTGGATGTTTTACTGGCAAAATTTTGGGGACGTGGAAATTTAATTGGCTTAACAACTTGACAGTTCCATAGACCTTATTCATTTTTTATGCACATTCGTGTCTACTCCTAACAATTTGAAAAGGGTACCTGGCAACCTCTCCAAAAGGGTACCTTACCTTTTCCAAAGGGACATCTGCCCTTTCCCAAATTCTAAAGAACTCAGCTAGGTTCTGACCTTTTCCTCAAATGTCTAAATGTCTACAAGTCATGTTTTGGAATTATAGTAATGAAAGCTGCTTCTATTTGAAGCCAGCTGCACTTTTACATGTGCATGAGCCTCCAAGAGCTGTAAATGTGTGAAAAACAGCCTGCCCATTCCCCTCCACCCAGCGAAAATGATGGGTGCCTGGTTTACGGGTAGGACATCTGAAGTCGGGGCTCCACCGACCTTTTAGCTACGTCACAGATCCCTTCCATCTTTACAAAGTTTCAGACTCAGTTGTCAGCACATTACCGGCCCTGTAAAACAGTCAGGGTATAGAAGCCTCAATATAAGTTAATTTGTATGGCATCAAAGCATTAACAGGTGTGTAAGACTTGAAATGTGCATGAATACTTGTTTATGACAATACTATAATGTTGTTAATAAAGGACGATTAGATAATCTATCTTCAGAGGCTTTTTAGAAAGTTTGCATTTGGAGAATACTTGAATAAGCTTTAATTCTGCCTGGTAGTCTGAACTCTGGGTTGACTGGCAAATTTGCGCTGTCATGAAAGTACGTTACAGCTTCCCCAGCTACCTATCGGCATTTAAAACTTTTTAAGGAAGACCTGTGGTTTTTAAAGAAATAAATAAAGGCACTGACCAAAAGATGGCTGTTACCACACCTTCTGGAAAATTCCTAGCTGGATTATGCTGGCAGACTTTCCTGGGAGAACAGGGTGAGTCACACCTGAAGAGGTGCCAAGGTCCACTTCAAACAGAGACACTTGAAAGAATGGTGTGGAAATGCAAAAGGTTGGACTTGTGGTGAATGTGATTCACACTATATATAGGTGCCAATATCACTCCATGTATATATGTTCATTATCTACCCATTGTAAGATCAATGCTGTACATAGTTGCCAATATAACTCTGTGTATATATGTTCAATATCCACCATTGTAAGTGCAGTTGCACTATCTGACCACCAGGGGGAGTCGCTCTGGGAGTACGCGAGAGTTTGTACTGGGCTCCTCCCTTGGCTCCGCCCAGGACTCCGCCCCCTGGGACCGATGTATAAAGATCAGTGCCTTAGAGCCAGCCTGCCAGTTCATCTGAAGTTCAATGACGAATAGGCTGGCTCTGTTGTAAGTGTATTAAAGCTTCTGTTCAGATCCAACTGCACGTGTTTGCTGAATTGATGGTTCCATCAGGACTATTCACCTGGGTTTGTGAGGCCAATGAAGACTGTTTCATACAGCTCATCAGGCATTTAAAAACGCTCATCTCCTGTTGATTTATCTCTCAGAATTTGTAAAAAGTTCTGAGATGAATGCAAGACATGACTACTTCCCCAGGAATACACAGAGTAAATGGATTAAAAACTGGCTGCGAACCAATGAGAATCAGAACATAGAACCAAAAAGGACCAGTCTATATTTCTTGCTGGAAGCAAGTGTGTATTAGCAGAGACAGGCAGCAAACAGCAAGAAACAGGACAGCCTCTTCCGTTAACCCTGCAGAGGCAACCAATCATCTTTCTCTCTGGGACAAACCAACAAGTGTCTCCAACAGACTGCGAAGCTGCCAAAGTCAGCACTACCGGTACCACCCAATTTTACAGCCACAGCGCACCTCTATCTATTCCGCAAGCCAAGGACTGATTTGTACAAATTTTTAAAAACTTGTATTTGGACTCTTAACTTCTCATTTCTGACCTGTGCCTGTGTCAGATTTTTATTATTTTTCCTCGAGTTTTAGTAACTAATAGTTCTTTGAGTCAAGAAAGCCTTGTGAAATTTGCTCCTTATAAAAAGTAAATGCATTTCAACTGGGAAAAGGTATTCATGGGGAAAGGATGATAAACAGATCCTTCTTGCGACCAACCGAGGAGGTTGCATGAAAGGGGGAGCCAAAAAGGGGGTGGCACGGTAGCGCAGTGGGTCGCCTTGATGCTTCTCAGTGCCAGGGACCCGAGTTCGATTCTCGGCTTCGGTCACTGCCTTCCAGTCTGCCTGCGCAGAGTCTGCACGTTGTCCTGTGTCTGCATGGGTTTCCTCCAGGTGCTCCGGTTTCCTCCCACAAGTCCCAAAAGATGAGCTGTTGGTGAATTGGACATTTTGAATTCTCCCTCAGTGTACCCGAACAAGTGTCGGAGGTGTGGCGACTAGGGACTTTTCGCAATAACTTTATTGCAGTGTTAATGTAAGTCTACTTGTGACACTAATAAAGATTATTATTATTAAACTTATTCCTCCTCATCTAGTCATAACAGCACTAATGTGCAACATTGCATTTTGAAGCTATTGGTTGCTAAGCTATGGAAGAAATAGGTTCTCAAATGTTTTATCTCCTTTTTACTGAACCAAGTTTGCTTATAAAATACTGTGCTCTGAGCAACTCACTGGCTGAAGTTTTCCTGCTGTTCTCATCGGCAGAATCATCTGGTCCCACCGACAGTAACCCCCCCCCCCCCCCAATCCCCCAACCTCACCCCACCGCGGGTTCCTGGCAGTGGAGGATGTGAAGGAAATTGGAGGAAAACCAATTGACAGTGCTGGGAACGGAAGGTCGCACTGCCGGCCAATGGCATGCCGTCTCCACAAGCAGGTTACGGGGTTGACAGAGTGTGTGTGTGTGTGTGTGTTGGCGGGGGGGGGGGTGGTTGAGGGAAATCCCGCCAATTGTATTTGTGCTTTTTTCAACGTGTACACATTGGTCTATCTCTGTGGTATTGTCTGCCTTTTAAAGGAGACAGGAGGATGCTGTTGGCATCCCAAGTAATCCACAAGTCGATACACGTTTAAGAGATAGCTGTTAATCCAGGGTATACTAATCCTCTGTATACAAGTATAAGGGAGCAGGGAAATTGGTCTCCTTCAGGAAACTGCCATTTTACCACGAACTCTGAACAACAAGTTTGTGAGAAAACCCACACCACAATAATTTCTTCCTGCCTTGGCCACAAGGGGATTTACACAGTCTTAAAACGTATAAATACCATTAGCAGCAAATAGAAATGCTCCAATATAGATGATGCCAAAAGGTGACTACTATAGAATCAACTTCTTTAATGGACGTAAGCCCCACCATCCCCTATCTAGAAATTGGAACTTTTGGGACATTCCAGAGAATTTATTATTAGTATAATTAACAAGATCTATCAATGTATCCAAATGATGGATACAATCTCATTTGTATGTGAATACTCTTTCCAATTGAATGAAAGCATTGCTCAATTTTCCTTGTTTCCAACCAGTTACAAGTCAGTGCAAGCTTTATACAAAATTATTACCAGGTGAAAGTGAAAAGATTAATCCTGTCTAATGGTCCAAATTTTCTTTCCGGGGGCAGCAGAGGGCTTGTGAGGCATTAAGATGTAAAACAGTTTTCAAACTGATGATGTGCTGAGTGACCTAATTTTGAAGTATTGCACAAGGCCTTTGAGCAAGAGATTTGTCAAAAGTGACAAATGGCGCATTCTTAACCAAGGCCGCAACTCCAGACCGCTGCAGCTCCCACGAGGGGTGTAATTTTGTCCTTGAGGTCACAGGAATCACTGATCCCATGAAAATGTGCCCTTGTCTTTATTTTTTCTCTTGTCGGAAGGATCTATAAAAAAAAATCCCAGAGTGCATTTGAAAATGCATTGGTCAAAGGTGCACTGGAAGAGAAATGAGCAGTATTGTCCCGGGGACATTAACTCTTTGATGAAATCACCAACTTCAACTCTATCAGAATGTTAAAAGAAGATCAATTGGAAACCTTGCGACACAACTTTGAAATCAACCATGAAAATATGTCAGAGAGTGAACATGTATTTGGCAGTTACTCTAATTATGCAATGAGTAAATGCGCGACCCGGTATACTAAACCGCATAGGCTAAATAAAGGCCCACGTTTGATCTGCAGGCTATGTTAAGCTGTGATCATAGCTGGAGCAATACTGGAGGAGTACTATGAGAGATCTCAATGTCTCAAGGCGAGCCGGAGGCAAAATAAGGCACATTTCCCATTCCTGATTCTGCCCAGTGACCCATGCTGTAGAATTTGAACGTAGGATCTGAAGGCAGGATCGAATTTGGGCAGTGAGGGCTTCCATGCTAAATTGCATACTGTCATTCCAGCGGTGAAAATCTGAGGACACAACGGGAGTTTTGCCATAACTCCAGCAGGAGACCAGCAGAATCCGCCATTAGACAGGGAGGGCTTGGTTGCACGGTGTGTCCATTATTTTTGGAGTTCCTAGGCCGAAATGTGACTGCCAGGACAAGATTCTGCAAAGCTTCTGATACATATGCAACCACAATGCATTTGCCTCCTGTTTCCGGCCCTAGATGAGAAAGAAAATGGTGAGCACAGCAATGCCTGCCTCCATCACCATGCTTCAATATGGATTTTCTTCCACCCACCCAAGCACACTTAACCTGCCAGCTGCATTCACATTTTGGCAAGGGGTGCAGGGCCCAGAACACTGCCCAGTTCCCCTGTGTTTTGTTCCCACCATCCCAGGAGGTAGTGGGATGTGTTGCAGTCCCTGGGCAATGGAGGAAGACCATCTAATGCCCCTTTTTTGAGAGAGCGGGCACTGTAGAGGGCACTAGTCTCACCCATTAGAAAGGGTTTCCATAACCTTGTTAGGCCTCTGTTCAGTTAGAATCTCTCTGACCACTGGGGTACTGTGTCCTCAACATAACCTCACTGGTACATAGAATCATAGAATTTACAGTGCAGAAGGAGGCCACTCGGCTACCGTGCTACTGTGCCACCCAGTACTATTGTACTGATGTTGGAACATCTCTTCTGTACAGCTCCTGTCTCCTGGGCAGCACAGTAGCATAGTGGTTAGCACAGTTGCTTCACAGCTCCAGGGCCCCAGTTCGATTCCTGGCTAGGTAACTGTCTGTGCGGAGTCTGTACATTCTCCCCGTGTGTGCGTGGGTTTCCTCCGGGTGCTCTGGTTTCCTCCCACAGTCCAAAGATGTGCAGGTTAGGTGGATTGGCCATGCTAAATTGCCCCTTAGTGTCAAAAAATGTTAAGTGGAGGTTACTGGGTTACGGGGAAAGGGTAGATACGTGGGCTTGAGTAGGGTGCTCTTTGTAAGGGCTGGTGCAGACTCGATGGGCCAAATGGCCCCCTTCTGCACTGTAAATTCTATGATCTTATGGGGTTCCTACCATGAGTCTGCCAGGCACAAGTAATGAGCCCACCCTAGAAACATGGGTAGAGGGCATCACTGAAGTTCCACCAGTCCATCCTTTGGTGGAAAGAGGATAATCTTGGCAAATGAGTCAGCACCTTCAGGTGAGGACAGGAGAAAATTGGAGTAATATCTTTTTTAAAGATATAAGTGCTTGTTTAACCTCATTTTGTTTGGAAGCAGAGAAGTCTGTTTATCGCTTTGAAAGGGGAAACTCAAAGGTATCTCAGATTGGCAGGTTAGTTTCCTATTAGAACATAGAACATAGAACAGTACAGCACAGGACAGGCCCTTCGGCCTCGATGTTGTGCCGAGCTTTGTCCGAAACCAAGATCAAGCTATCCCACTCCCTGTCATGTGCCTATCCAATAATCGCTTGAAAGTTCCTAAAGTGTCCGACTCCACTATCACAGCAGGCAGTCCATTCCACACTCTACCCACTCTCTGAGTAAAGAACCTATCTCGGATATCCCTCCTATATCTCCCACCCCGAACCTTATAGTTATGCCCCTTTGTAACAGCTACATCCACCCAAGAAAATAGTCTCTGAACGTCCACTCTATCTATCCCCCTCATCATCTTATAAACCTCTATTAAGTCGCCTCTTATCCTCTTTCGCTCCAATGAGAAAAGCCCTAGCTCCCTCACCCTTTCCTCATAAGACCTACCCTCCAATCCAGGCAGCAACCTGGTGAATCTCCTTTGCACCCTTTCCAATGCTTCCACATCCTGCCTATAGTGAGGTGACCAGAACTGCACACAATACTCCAAATGTGGTCTCACCAGGGTCCTGTACAGTTGCAGCATTACCCCAC
The DNA here is from genome assembly GCF_902713615.1 of Scyliorhinus canicula. Lineage (NCBI taxonomy): Eukaryota > Metazoa > Chordata > Chondrichthyes > Carcharhiniformes > Scyliorhinidae > Scyliorhinus > Scyliorhinus canicula. The sequence goes on from NC_052146.1 coordinate 263,896,034, forward strand.
TGCTCTTAAACTCAAACCCCCTGTTAATAAACGCTAACACACTATAGGCCTACTTCAAGGCTCTATCCAGTTGAGTGGCAACTTTCAGAGATCTGTGGACATGAACCCCAAGATCTCTCTGTTCCTCCACATTCCTCAGAACCCTGCCGTTGACCCTGTAATCCGCATTCAAATTTGTCCAACCAAAATGAATCACCTCGTACTTATCAGGGTTAAACTCCATCTGTCATTTTTCGGCCCAGCTCTGCTTCCTATCAATGTCTCTTTTCAGCCGACAACAGCCCTCCACCTCATCCACTACTCCACCAATCTTGGTGTCATCAGCAAATTTGCCGGTGGGCAGGAAAGCAGCTGGTAAAGCGGATGTCAGGTAATTCTGACATTGTGTCTGAGATCGGAGGGCGATGAGGGTCACCTGACTGTGTAGCTCTGATTTTGTGCAGATTAGCTTGTTGGGTCAGATAAAACTCCTGCTCCTGCTGGCCCACAAGCAGTGCAATAAAGGCTCATGGATCTGGTCTTCATAATTCCTTTTACAGACTGGGATTCCTAAGGCCCAGAAAATCTGACCTCGATGAGTTCAAATCAAGCACGATGATAAAATGGAGGCACCCAGTCTCCTTCAAAGATATTAGTGACTCATCGCCTCCTGAGAACAGGTTGATTGCCTGCTTCCCGACCAACCCTCAATTACAACTGGAAACGGGTGGGTTGCTATCAGGTTGAGATTTTAAAATGTTTCCTGCCCCCTCCCACCCACTCATCTTTGGGGTGAACATTTCCCTCCTGGTGTTTAGTAAATGTCTGTCAGTCCAGGATAAGTTAAATTAGTATTGAAGAAACAATGTCAATGCATTATTAATGATGGAAAAAGCTCTGTAGTTCAGTATGAAGCCAGCGCACATGAATCTTTTAGCTGACATTTAAACAAAATCTCCTCATTGCTGGCATAGATCCCGGGCTGGTAACAACTAAAACCAACCTACCGCTTTTCTCACTTGACAGTAAATACTCTTTCGTAATACATATTTCCACACGATTAAAGATGTGGTCCAGATTCCCTGCAGCCAGGCCAACAGGGAAATTAGACACAAATGTACCCTCATAAAATATATATTCTTAATGTGACTGCAGTCCTGTAGTTTAGTGGGAAAGATCAGGGGCAAAATTCTCCGACCCCCCGCAGGGTCGGAGAATCGCCCGGGACCGGTGAAAATCCCGCCCCCCGCCGTGGTTGGAATTCTCCGCCACCCGGGAATTGGTGGGGGCGGGAATCACGCCGCGTCGATCGGCGAGCCCCCTGCGGCGATTCTCCGGCCCGCGATGGGCCGAAGCCCCGCCGCTGAAAGGCCTCTCCCGCTGCCGTGGTTTCAACTACCTCTGGTGGCGGCGGGATTGGCGGCACGAGCGGGCTCCCGGGATGCTGGGGGGGGGGGGGCGCGGGGCGATCGGACCCCGGGGGGGGAGGGGGGGGTGCCCCCACGGTGGCCAGGCCCGCGATCAGGGCCCACTGATCGGTGGGCGGGCCAGTGCCGTGGGGGCACTCTTTTTCTTCCGCCGCCGCCACGGCCTCCACCATGGCGGAGGCGGAAGAGAACACCCCTACCGCGCATGCGCCGGTGGTGACGTCAGTGGCAGCTGACGCACCGGCGCATGCGCGAACCGGCGAAGGCCATTCGGCCAGCCCCGACGCCGGCCGGCGGGCATTAAAGGCCGTTGGCGCCGGTTTTGGCGCCAGTCGGCGTGGAGCCAACCACTCCGGCGCAGGCCTAGCCCCCAATGTGAGGGCTTGGCCCCTAAAGGTGCGGAAAATTCCGCACCTTTGGAGAGGCCCGACGCCGGAGTGGTGGGCGCTACTCCGCTACGCCGGGACCCCCGCCCCGCCGGGTAGGGGAGAATCCCGCCCCTTGTCTCTGAAGCAGCTATAGAACTGGTCAACGGGTGTATTCTATGAGGAACGGATGGAAATTAAGTAAAAATAGAAGATGAGCCATTAACTTGAGAAGTGGTCAGCCAGCCTTGGCGGCACCTGTGGATGGGTCAGTGGTCTTGGGTCTCCACCACCCAATTCTCAGCAGAAGATGATGTATGGGTCAGATTATTCTCTAACCTGAACAAAATGGGGTCAAATGCATGGGGAGACCTGCTGTGGCAGTACAGAAACAAAATGATTGACTGCAGCTTGTTAAGAATGACAAATGGATCGGAATGATCTTCCTTCGCTTTTTCATCGGGGAGGTTTTTTTAAAACCTGGACTCGATCACGTTTTAATGCAAATGCCATCGCCCTAGAAATAGATGTGATGAGGTAGGCCCAAATTAGCATCAACACCCAGTCAAAGATAAGGGAAGAGAAGAATTCAGTGTTTGCACCCTTGTTCCCTCACTAGGAATGCAACCTTTAACACGAGTGATTAGCTTTGTGTGAGTTTTACTGCTGATCATAAATCTCCAGTTATATAAAACTTGCCCTCACACACAGCCAGTCAACAGTAGCAGCAATAACACTTTCAGGTCATAGCTCATGTGACTATTCATTTCCTAAAGGGCCCTGCCAGTCCAACCAGACTGTCCTTAATAATGCCCGTGCTGCACATAAAACGACTAGGAATTCACGGCTGACATGGCACTGATGGAAATACTTCAATCGGGGAATGGATCAATTTTGACAGCAGCCGGGCAACGTCGCTCCTTATTCTCTCTCCTTAAAAGGGAGACCAGATACCTCTGCAGGAAACCTGTGACAAGTAAATCAAGAGGGCAGAGTGATTCAACCGGAGAAAATATCAAGCAATTTCATCCAAAAGGGGGCGGTTTGGTGATACAGGGGTAATCTTGATACTGAGTCAGCTGCATCTCATACATCTCTCCTGAAAAGAATGCAAAGGAAAATCAAGAGAGATGTCTAACTGGCGGCTGATTTGATTTCAGCTTTTTAACACTAACATCTATATGCTAAAATTGTTCTCAGTGAATTTTCAAGTAATTAGAGGAGATGTTTGGCCAAGATGCATTCTGCAGGGCACAGCCAAGGATGGAAAGTGATACATTAGGAAGTCCAAATTTAGGGGCAGCACGGTGGCGCAGTGGTTAGCTTGGCTGCCTCACAGCGCCCAGGACCCAGGATCGATCCCGGCCCCAGGTCATTGTCCTTGTGGAGTTAGCACATTTTCCCCGTGTCTGCATGGGTCCCACCCCCACAACCCCCAAAAAAAGATGTGCAGGTTAGGTGGATTGGTCACGCTAAATTGCTCCTTAATTGGAAAAAAAATTGGGTACTCTTAAATTTATTTTAAAAAAAGGAAATCAAAATTTTGCGATGGCAAAAAATGTTTTTGAAAACAATCTGAAAATTGCAGGAATAAGGAAATAGTTGCACCAACTTTAAGTCCTGAGAACAAATGAGTCGGAGTAGGCGGACAAAGCATTGATACTTGGATGAAAAAAGTTGATGTGAGTAGCAAATGGGAAAAAAAGGGTGGCATGGTAGTACAGTGGTCAGCACAGTTGCTTCACAGCTCCAAGGTCCCAGGTTCGATTCCCGGCTTGATTCTACACGTTCTCCCCGTGTCTGCATGGGTTTCCTCCGGGTGCTCCGGTTTCCTCCCAAAGATGTGCAGGTTAGGTGGATCGGCCATGATAAATTGCCCCTTAGTATCCAAAAGGTTAGGTGGGGTTACTGGGTTGTGGGGCTAGGGTGGAGGTGTGAGCTTAAGTCGGGTGCTCTTTCCAAGGGCCGGTGTAAACTAGATGGGCCGAATGGTTCCTTCTGCACTGTAAATTCTATGATCTATGACCTCTATACGCATTGATCTCAACAGAATGGGGTAAAGGGAGAAAGAATTACTTGGAAAATGTTGCACTTTAGGAGAAACAAGAGCGAATATAACAGACGAACACATGATCGTAATCAAACAGAGAAGTCACAATATGATCATTTTATCATCAGGTCACATGTATTGCTGCCACATTTGGAAAATAAGCAGATTATAGAGCTGGAAGGACACCAAAATACATGACATGTATATATGTTATTTATTATACTGCTTATCTATCCCAGTGTCTCATTTACTCCAACATAACCTCCCTTCAGATAAGACAATAAGCAAATTGTTGATGGACAAATTGCAGACTCCAAAATGTATGTTACATCAGTTGCTCAAAGTCGTAGTAACTGTCATAACAAACAAATAAAAGCTTATGGCTGGATGAATGATGAAAGGTCTCAGAAAAAAATTCTAAACAGTTCAGAGTTATTTGTCTTATTTGCAATGCCTTTGTTCCTGTGTATTTGATGAGAGAATGAGTTCAGTGTTTAGCCAAGTGAAACATAGAAATAATTGTCAAGTGAATTATCACTTAATGCCAGGCAATGCACCCTGTGCAGGATGTTTTAAGCCTGCCTCAAACAATGCTGAGTTCTCACTAGAACAAATAGAACATCACTCCTGTCAAATGAGGGTACATTATGGGCATTCTTTTACAATGAGAAAAGCTTTGAAACTGAAGTCTACACACAATCTAAGTAACTTGTGAGCCATGGGTCTTCGGTTCTCTCACACACACCATCCACTACAGAAAATTTGGTCACATTTTTATCTGATTTGTTTATCTTTGTTTTATTCTAAAGAGGTGAAATAAGTGGATTTGCTAATTTTCCACATGGAATGATCTTCTGGAGATTTGAACAATTTAATGAGCCTTTATTTTCCATTTCATGAGAAGCAAATTGGAAGGGATGGGGCATCATTCTTATGATTTGTTGATGGATACTCAATTTGAAAGATCTGGAGAATGGAAAACTTTCCATTTTAGCAACTGTACAGGTTAAGCAGGGCATTGTTACATGCTGAAGAAAGCTCCCTGTACTTTAATTTTATTTTTCTATTCATCTCTTTAAATTCATGAGCCTGAAACAAATATCTCTCATTTTACGGGATGGCATCTCTGCCAATATCAATTCAGCGGGAAGAATCCTTTTGATGCTCTCATGTTGCCTTTAAATCTTTAGGATGATAGCTGCACATTAATGGTACTTTATACAAGCATCTGGACTTGGTTCTTTTCTGAGTAAGGATTTGTCAACACTCCAAGTTGTAATGATCAGAACTGGACCATCACTGTCTATGGCTTTTTTTTTTGGTTTTTAAAGTAGGACAAAATTTGGGATTGGTAATCGGCAATGGAACTCTTTTCAGTTCAGGTAACAAAGCATGATTTTAACACTGGAAGGAATGGGATGGTTAAAATGATAATTGGGCAGTTTTTACTGTGTTGTTGACGGTGAAATCTGTCAGGAAGTAAGTGTGTGGCTGGAAAAGGCTCTGATAAGAGAATAAAAGTATTAACATTTCTGTTTCCTTAAAGGTTGGGAGGAATGTGAATACCTCTCCCAGGCCCAGAGGAAACTTGTGAATCTCCCTGTGGTGTTCTTTGTGTTGTTAAATTCAGGATGGTTGGCGTAGTCTTTACAAAGACCATAAAATTGCTTAAACTTGAACAAAGCTATAAATTTATTAACACTACTAAATTTGATTTGACACTTACTCCTGTATAATACAAATAATCTACACTCATCTACTACTAATCTCTACATTATTGTAAACTATGATCTGCTCTTACTCACACTATCTTTCCTTCAGTCTGTACTCTAGCTATCACTTCTCTCCCCCAAGGCTTCGCATAGTGTCTTATATAATTGTATCTCTAGCTCCCTCTAGTGGCTGATCTAGACATTTCATTAACCCTTGCAGTTCCTACATTTATGATAATGTCACACTCCCCTGCCCCTCGTCAGACGAAAGTACTCTCTGGAAAGACAGCCTCACCACTCGCCTTCGGCCTCGGAACTGTTTTCTTGAAGCCTGTGTGGTGGTCTCTTGATGGGCAAAGTCCTGGTGGTGATACTTGGGGCTGATACATGGTAATGAAGCTAGGGGGGGTTAAGATGACATCACAATCACATCTTCAAAGGCATTTCCTGGCTGCCCCAACCCCATAGGCCGCAATCACTAATGGAGAGTTCCAAATACGCCACTCCCAAATGCCCAGCCACACCTCTCTGAATGGATTTACCAAGTATTGCCAAACGCAGATAGTTTAGTGCCATAGGGCCAGACCATAAATTGAGTCTGCCCAAGCTCATTTCAAATAGGATGCTTTATGTATGAATCCAGGCCCCAGGAGGTGAAAGGTCAATATCCAACTCACTGCAGCATGGGATTTAAAAGCATGGGATAAAGGTCAAACAACAAAACCCATACAATCAATGTCTGAAATTCAGCAGGTTCACCAAAACACAACCTGATATTTAACTTTTTAAAAATAAATTTAGAGTACCCAATTCATATTTTCTAATTAAGGGGCAATTTAGCGTGGCCAATCCACCTAACCTGCACATCTTTGGGTTGTGGGGGCGAAACCCACGCAAACACGGGGAGAACATGCAAACTCCACACGGACAGTGACCCAGAGCCAGGATCGAACCTGGGACCTCGGCGCCGTGAGGCAACAGGGCTAACCCACTGCGCCACCGTGCTGCCCTGACATTTAACTTCTAACCCCTATTTCCAATTTTTTCTAAAATCGTTTAAATGTTCTAATGTCGTCTAATGGTGGGCCATCAACTCCAAGAGCAGTTTACTGCTTTTATCCTCCTGTCAGGAGAAATGTTATGTGTTTTTCCCATTAGCAGTGGATATAAAAGATCCCATGGCGTTATTTCAAAGACGCGCAGGGAAGTTAGCGTCCTAATGTCCTGGCCAATATTTAGCACGGTGGCACAGTGGTTAGCACTGTTGCTTTACAGCCGGGTTTGATTCCCGGCTTGGGTTACTCCTTGTGCGGAGTCTGCACTTTCTCCCTGTGTCTGCGTGGGTTATCCCAAGTGTGGTCTTATCCCATTACCACAAACAGTACCATGCTTACTGATTCCTTTTCAAAGCCTCAATTTTTAGTCTCTTCACTGGAAAAAAGAACTGGCTGTGCTGCTGGTTCCCTTTCCACTTGCCAGGATGTCTACATATGCTGATTACAATATCGTCAAGCTGACTTCATGCAGCAGACTCACACAGCCAATAAATAAGCAGAATAATGATAAATGTGTGTATGTGTTTTGAGAGGGTTGGGAGTTGGCATGGTCATTAGCCATGAATCCCGACTTGTGTGCAACAGCAAAAAGGAGCTGCCTATATTTTAAACACTGCCTGGTGCTGGAAGTAGGTGACGACTGCTGGAGCAATGTAATGGATCAGTCTAAAAGTGGATTTTAAAAAATGATCTAAATCAGTATGCCGGCAGATTTTATCCTAAGGGCTGGATTCTTCCATCCTGCCCGCCCGCTGCAAGATCACCACGGGCGTGACCCGGACCATGCAAAGGTCCATTGACCTTGGGCGGGAATTTCCAGTCGCCGGGTGGGCACAGCCGGAGAATCCCGCCCTTAGATTGTCCATGCACCTGTCTAATAATAATAATCTTTATTAGTGTCACAAGTAAGCTTCAATTCAAACTGCAATGAAGTTACTGTGAAAAGCCCCCAGGAGCCACACTCCGGCGCCTGTTCGGGTACACTGAGGGAGAATTCAGAATGTCCAATTCACCGAACATAACATCACATTGTCTATATGGGCAATGCTAATAAGTAAGTCGTATCTCTGCTGTAGAAGCTGGAATCACACCCTGGCAACGAATTACTCATGAATGAGAAAAATGGCCTCCCATCGGTAGGCCGGGCCCTCAACTCCAAGAGCAGTTTACTGCTTTTATCCTCCTTTCAGGAGAAATGTTATATGTTTTTCCTATCAACAGTGGATATAAAAGATCCCATGGTGACATTTCAAAGACGCGTAGGGAAGTTAGCGTCCTAATGTCCTGGCCAATACTTAGCACGGTGGCACAGTGGTTAGCACTGTTGCTGCCTTACAGCCGGATTTGATTCCCGGCTTGGGTCACTGTCTGTGCGGAGTCTGCACTTTCTCCCTGTGTCTGCATGGGTTTCCCCCTGGTGCTCCAGTTTCCTCCCACAAGTCCCAAAAGACGTACTTATTAGGTAATTTGGACATTCTGAATTCTCCCTGTGTGTACCCAAACAGGTGTCGGGATGTGGTGACTAGGGGATTTTCACTGTAACTTCCTTGCAGTGTTAATGTAAACCTATTGTGACACTAATAGATTATTATTAACCCTCCCTGAACTAGCATCACGAGAGAAAACCAGATTATCTGCACATTAACAAGCTCTGTTTATGAGAGTTTGGTGTGTATAACCGGCCATCCCATTTCCCACATTGCAACCGAGGCAACAAGTCCACCGCGTGCTGAGGGAGCAAATCAGTTAGATTGAAAAATCCCAAATTAAACCCCAGGGCTGTGCCAGGTTTGCTGCCTCAGTTGAGAGAGCTGTAGCAGTGCTACAGATAGTGGGATTGCCACTGAGTAGTAAGAGGAAGAAATAAAGAAGCCTTTTCCAGGTTGCTGTCCAGTGTCTTCAGCTGAAATGCATGTGGACATTGGGTCAGGAAGTGATCAGGTCCAGTCATGATGCCCCTCCCGATAAAGTAATCTCTAACTCTCAGCTGACCCATGAAAAGTGGCAGTTGGGTAAGAGGTGTCAGCAGCTGGACACAACTATTCAACCATATCCTAGTGCGATCAGAACCTTGGTGGAGGACATGGTTGAGGAAGAATCATATTGCCCAGTTTCACCACCAGCAACACTGACAACAAACCTGCCCCCATCTGCGGTGAGGGAGACTGAATCCATTGTTTTGGATGAATTTGCTGCCAATACTACAATTCATTAACGTGCTGATCACACAAATCATAGCCGTAACCACTCTTTCCCCATCAGGGAAACTTTCTCATCACGTTCTCTCTCAGTCTGCTGACATGCTGACAGATTGATTGTCCTTTAGTCCTTATCTTGTCTGTTGCATCAACAATTAAGCTTTTTTTGTTGAGAACACTGCAATAAACATTGGTGTCTTGTGAAAGACATCTAACAGGCAGCCAATAAGCTTCAATAACCGTGCTATTAGTGAAGATTGGTTCTGAGATAGCCGGGGCTTTCTTTCAGCATGGAGTTCAGAGTCAAGGTTTTCTCTTTCCAGCCATCCATTCTATCAATGTATTTTCTGGGGCTGAAAGATTAATTCCATTGAACATCGACTCACTTTGCCCCATTGTAGAGTTGCTGAGAATTAGGACCAGGAGCATCAAGCAACCTAGGGCTTCATTAAATATTGTTTGGCAATGGAGATGTCCTGCATTCCAGTTCCATGTCTTTCTCATTTGAAGGAGGCTAGAAGGAAATCATGCTCATGTGATAAGCTCTGTTCAGTGCTGCTAGATGACGGAAAGAATATGGGAGGTCAAAGAGAAGGTCAAATGCAACTCAAGTCATCCCATTTTCTTTCATTTAATTTTGTGTTTCTTTCACTGGCACTTCAGGCTTATTCCCCAGTGGGAGTTACCCTTAGTTAAATGGCTTGGAAGGAGAGAGAGCAGCAATGAATTGTCAAGTGGGTCCAACCTCCGACCTGAACCCTCACACCCAAGGAGGCCAATTTATCTCACTTTGGCTCATGGTTATCTTAAGCAGAAGTAAACTGTAACAATAGACCCACTGTTGACGTCTGAGATGCACTGTCTGGAAGTGTGGTGGAGGCAGGTCCAATGGAGGCATTCAAGAGGGCATTGGATGATTATTTGAACAGAAACAATGTGCAAGGGTACAGGTAAAAGGCAGGGGAATGGCACTAGTCATAATGCTCACTTGGCGAGATGATGCGGACTCTAAGGGCCGAATGGCCCCCTTCTGTCCCATAACAATTCTGTGGTTGTGACACCACTCAGAAATGTGATTGCCTAACTAGCCGTAATTCTGTAGAGAACCATCCCGCCCCGAACTCAGATTATTGTGTTGTGACTACACGTCATGGTGAACAACAGTCAAAAAATATTATTGGCTGCAACCAAAATGGGGAGTAATCCAGCTGCCCAATTCCTGTAATAAATGGATTTGCAAAGGAGGTTCAGAAAATGAATCATGCAGAAACAATAATGTTGCTCATTTATATGGCTGGTCTATCTTTCAATAGGCTGTTGTGAATCTTTTTGTCCAAAGGCCTATTTTAATCAGGTGACATCCATTTCTGCACTGCTTCCCGCATGCCCCCCACCACCAAAGATTCCTCCTTCCTGATGGGCAAGCAACATTTTACATGCTGCAGCCATACCAAATCTCTCCAATGTTAACCTTGTGTTCTCCCAGCGCTTCCTGATCAAGGTATAGACAGCAATTTCTGCATAGTAGGCTTCATTTTATTTGGAGGTCAACTCATATGGATCGAGACAGATGAAATGCCATCAATATTGCTTTGTATTATTGGATCTAGTGAGCATTAATGGTCGCTTTAACCATGCCAAGCAGAGCCCATTATGTTCTTATGCAACAGGCACTTCGTCCAGCAGGGGTCAGTAGGTAGTAAACCCACTGGAACATGAGTTTGCCTTCAAGTTCAGGTGCAGTGAGGGAAATTGTAATACTTCTCCCGCCCCGCTGATATCAACCAACTGAACATGGGCCAGGAGTCCAACATGGGGCCTTCAGTAAATGAGTGACTCAGGGACTAGTGCTCTCAGTAAGCCAACAGTCCCAAATTTATACCACCTCTGCTGTGATTTTCTGGAAAAGAAAGCTTTTCAAGTTGACCTTTTAACGTCACAGCGGAAGTACAAGCGTCTACTCTCTGAAACCCATGCTCTACTCGAGAGTATTCCTCAGTCTGACACTCTAGTTATGTGAATAATGGGCATCCCCCCCCCCCCCCCCCCCAAACAGCCTTCTCTCACCCACGTCCCTCCATCAAATGAAAGCAGCAAAAACCAGAGTCAGGCTAGTGTTTGAAAAGAGAAAGTTAGCTTAAAGTTTCAGGTGGAACCCTGATTCTTTTGTTGATTATGCTGACGGTTCCGCTGTCCTTTTGCTTTTCTTTTCATCCCCGATTTAAGATCTTCAACAGCATTTTGCAGGAACTCTTTGTTTGTTTCCTGGAATGTGGTTTTTAATTTATATACCAGCAAAACCTTTGAGTTTTCTTGTCGTACACGGGAAACTATTGCTGGAAGGTGTGCCGCCGGGTATTTTGCTGCAGTTTGACGATTTGTTACTGTGGAAGAATCTTCGGATTATAATTGAATCAATGGTGAAATGAAAGCAGGAGGAAGGCAGAACTGCCCAAGGAACTCTATAAACATTCAGGGCAAAAGCAGCAGGTCTCAGAGTTTGTTTACAAGTACACTGTCTTGTACCAAATTACATATTCCATATGGACTCCTCTGATTTATCTTTCAACCACAATGAATAACTGGAGGTCCAGAGAACATTCATCCAAGACTAGACTGCTGATTTACTACCCATGGCTGGCAAATTCCTTGGGGCTTTGACCTCTCTCCTGCCGCTATATATTTTGTTATGTTAGAGCAATGACATTGCAATAGTTTCCAGTAAAACAGCAACAGGCAAACAGAAGATGTATGGGGAGGGCAGTACAAATGACCTGACCATAAAGCATCCTTAGTTGATGTAATATATTTTGCACATGTAAATTATACCCAGAATCAGGTAAACAATATTTATTGTTGATTTTCTTAATTATGCTTTTGAACTGCCTTTCCTTTTTTTTGAGGTAAGGACTTAAGCTACGAGCATGTTAGAAATCAGAAGCACAAAGGGACTTTGGAATCAGAGGGCGCAATCCAACGGCCACGCTGCGCCCTAAAACCAGCTCACCATGGTGCAGCGCGGCTGTTGAAAGCCGGGACAAGCTCCAGGGATCGACCAAGTTCGCAACGCCTCGCACGATTCAGCGCAAATTCGTGAGACGTTGCGATGTGAATCCCGTCCACAATGGTCAGGATCTCTATTTGGCAAATCTACATATTAGAGCGGGGCAGTCAGCCTCATTCTAATGTGCAGATTCCCGAGGTACTGGAAGCTTTGGGATTCAAACCCTTTTTTCACCCTCTGAGACCTCGGGCGAGCGCCATTCAGCACTTGTCCCCACAAACGGGAACCAGATGGAAGGGCACTCATGGGGTTCTCCCATGGGGATCGGAGGCCCCCAGCTGCATGTCCTTTGGGTAGGGTGGTGCCCTGGAACTGCTAGTGCCACCTGGGTACTCTGGAAATGCCAGTCTGGCACTGCCTCGGTAATACTGCCAGCTGGCATGGGCACTGCCAGGCTGGCACTGACAAGCTGGCATTTTTTTGAGTCTGCGATCGTGCTGGGGTGACCAGTGTGTGTGTTGGGGGGATCGGGGGCCCTCCCATATTGTGTTTGTGCTGGGAGGGGGAGGTCGGGGATTGTTTTGGGGGCCTTGGAGATCGGGATACCATTTAAAGGGGCGGCATTTAAAAATGACATCCCGATCTCGCGCTACCACTGTACAAAATGGGGCTATGTGCGACCTTGGCCGCGCAGACCCCGTTCAGGCCCCTAACTCAACGCGAGTTGCATTGAATAACCATGTGTTTCTCAGCATTATGAGTGCTGGGAAACATGCAGCTAAACACACTCGCTAGGGGATTTGTTCCCTTTTGGGAGAATCGGGCCCTAGTTCAGGATTCTCTTCAGGTTAAAGTACAGGTTCATTTGGCTGTTAGGAAGGCAAATGCAATGTTAGCATTCATGTCGAGAGGGCTAGAATACAAGAGCAGGGATGTACTTCTGAGGCTGCATAAGGCTCTGGTCAGACCCCATTTGGAGTATTGCGAGCAGTTTTGTGCCCCCTATTTAAGGAAGGATGTGCTGGCCTTGGAAAGGGGCCAGAGGAGTTTCACAAGAATGATCCCTGAATTAAGGACTTGTCATATGAGGAGCGGTTGAGGACCCTGGGTCTGTACTCGATGGAGTTCAGAGCAATGAGGGGGATCTCATTGAAACTTACAGAATACTGAGAGGCCTGGATACAGTGGATGTGGAGAGGATGTTTTTACTAGTAGGAGAAACTGGAACCCGAGGGCACAGCTACAGCCTAAAGGGACGATCCTTTAAAACAGAGATGAGGAGGAATTTCTTCAGCCAGAGGGTGGTGAATCTGTGGAACTCTGCCGCAGAAGGCTGTGGAGGCCAAATCACTGAGTGTCTTTAAGACAGAGGTAGATAGGTTCTTGATTAAAAAGGAGATCAGGGGTTATGGGGAGCAGGCAGGAGAATGGGGCTGAGAAAAATATCAGCCATGATTGATTGGTGGAGCAGACTCGATGGGCCGAACGGCCTAATTCTGCTCCTATGCCCTATTGGTCTTAAGTTATGAATGATAAACAACAAGGGAGGAAGCAATGGAGGAAGAAAGAGACACAGAATGGTAGGAATTATAGTGATAGCCATGATTTTGTGAAAATTGCAAAAATAGGGCTGAGTTGGTCTTTGGCGCAAACCCATTTCAGCCCACAGCTCAGAATGTGGGCTGTGCTGAATTTTGTCACCGGATTTGTCTTCTTTCCCAATTTGAATGAACACTTAATACATGAAAAGCTGAGGACTTCCTGTTACGGTGATATGCTGAGCAGACGCACATCTGGTGGCTCTTATCCAAACTCAGACAAAAAGAGGCACCAAAGAGAAAATGCTGGAAAATCTCAGCAGGTCTGGCAGCATCTGTAGGGAGAGAAAAGATCTAACATTTTGAGCCCACTTTGACAAAGGGTCATCTGGACTCAAAACGTTCGCTCTTTTCTCTCCCTACAGATGCTGCCAGGCCTGCTGAGATTTTCCAGCATTTTTTCTTTGGTTTCAGATTCCAGCATCCACAGTAATTTGCTTTTATACAAAAAGAGGCACTTTTAGTTTAATTTTGTCCAAATTTCAAAGGCAAAAAAAATCCTTCAACAACTGAAGGTGGGTAACCAAGAAAAGATGTCAGTGAACGGGAGCTCCAGGGGCCGAAGAGACAGCAAAAGCGGTGGAAATAGCCACGACCAGCAGGCGGATGAGATAGCGGAGCCACGGGTCAACGGGGAACCGACCACCCAGCAGAGAGGGCTGCCAATGACCCGAGCATCAGCCATCCTCCCCCCCCAACCTGGAGATGGATGGAAGAGCTTCCTGATAAAGTATCTGACCGCCATGAAGGAGGTAATCAGGATAGAAATCCAGGTGGTGGTCAAGGTGCCGGCAGTGGAGGTGATGACCACTATGCAGAAAGCAATCGATGGGTTGGGGAAAAAAGTGGCAACTCAGGGGAGGACGATCCTCGGCCTGGAAAAGGCCTCGACAGACCAGAATGACAATCGTGGCCCTGGAGGCGGAGGTAAAAAGGTTGGTGGCAGCCCAGGGGAACCTGAGGGGGGAAAGCCGAGGACCAGAAGAACAGGTCCCAACGACAAAACATCAGGATCTTGAGCTTGCCAGAAGGCATAGAGGGCAAAGATCTGCCAGACTATGTTGTTCAAATACTGGGCAACTTCGTCGGGAGAGACAGCTTCCCCAACCCCCCAGAGCCCGACAAAGTGCACAGGTCGCTTAGTCTGAAACCTAAAGCCGGGGAGCAGACGAGGGCGATTATCAAAAAGCTCCACCGATACCAGGACCATGAGAGTACCCTGCGGTGGGCACACTAGGCAAAAGCTAGCATCTGGGAAGGACATAGAATCAGAATTTACCAGGACATTGGGACAGAGCTACCAAAACGCTAGGCCAAGTTTAATTAGGTAAAATCGGCCCTGTACAAGAGCGGGGTATGTTTCGGTATGCTGTTCCTGGCCAAGCTCTGGGTCACATACCATAAAAGGAACATTACTTCAACTCCCTGGAGAAAGTGAATGAGTTTGTTGTAGTGATCTCTGTGTATGTAAATACATGAAGGGTTAATGTGCAGTCAGTACAGTCAGATGATCACTAGAGGGCAACACTAACAGGGAGTATATAAACAAGCTAAATCTGTTTCCCCGCTCTCTTCGGGTGTGTTGTAGCTAGACAACAGAAGTTCTGAGTAGGCTCAGAGTGTAAAGTATAATATTCATAGCTTATCTAATTCTATCTTGTTTAATTTGACAACTAGTAAAAGTATTGAAGAATCGAACAAGTAAATTAATTAGTTGCTCAATAAATAATTTGTTATCACTGGAAGACTTTGAGTATTCATCATACAAGTTAAGTTTAACTCAGCATAAACAAATGAGTAACATATATTACTCCCAAGTAATATAACATTCGTCAGAACCAACAGCCTGATCAAGAGACAGGTACGGCAACGATGAGAGTTTTGCAGGGAAAGACTCTGAAAGAGCAAA
Source organism: Scyliorhinus canicula (assembly GCF_902713615.1). Taxonomy (NCBI): domain Eukaryota; kingdom Metazoa; phylum Chordata; class Chondrichthyes; order Carcharhiniformes; family Scyliorhinidae; genus Scyliorhinus; species Scyliorhinus canicula. The sequence continues at coordinate 263,911,331 of NC_052146.1, forward strand.
AGACTGATAGGACTCATTGGGCAGTGAGCATGTTTGCGCAGGACTGTGCTGCTTCATTCCAATCATAAAGGGAAGACTGGGTCTTAGAAAGGAGCAGAGACTGGGGAAGACAAGTCAGGGTTTAAACAGGGAGAACGGCAGTCAGCGGACATAAGGAAGGGGTTAGAAGCCCAGGGAGGAGAGACACAACACTGGCAGAAATAGCTTACACGGGAAGACAGAAAGCAAGGAGTACCGCGGCACACCTCCCGACAGGGTGAGTGCGCCTGTTTGCGGAGGGGAGCGGGCACAGGGATCGGGAGGGGAAAGCACAGGGGGAGATGGGGAAAGGGCGACACAGGGAGGGGAGATGGGGGAAGATGTGGGGGGAAGGGACACAATAGGAACAGAGAAGGAAAAATGAGTTGGGTATCGTACAGTCCTCAACAGGAGGTACAGGCTGAGGAAACAAGATGGCGCTGCAACCAGACACTTTGGAGGGTCCCTAAACAAAGGGAGACCCCGGACTTCTGTCCTTTTGCAAGCATTCATTGTACCAAAACAGGTTGGCATATTCCTCTTGCAGATGGAGGTGATGGTTGAAGAACAATAAAAAGCTGCCCGGTTTCCCAGCTGGAGGTGTTGTTCTGTTGTTGAATAATCTCTCAGTCGGGCCAGTAACCATCAATGCAAAGAATAGCCTGATTCCACCAGAAACCAATCTCCGTGTTAGCAGTGTTACTCCTTCCCCACAGTGTATGGAGAGTTTCCCTTCCTCCGCCATCTACTCGGAGAACAAGGCTTCATGAGAAACCTCCAGCCTGTCTGGCTGCACAGGCCCTCCTCTCGGAATGGCAATGGTACAGTACACAGAAGATGCTGATAACTTCTGACATTTCCTCGAAGCACTGCTTTCAGATCCCGAAGGTTCGTTCCATGAGTTATTGCACTGTTGCTCTGCCCTCGCTGTGGGTCTTCCTAATTGATAATGTTAACCTGGCAACAGAGAGTAGACTAATTCCTCTGAAATACAAATCTGTTCTTCCTGCAGCAAAGGCTGTGTGACGTATCAACCTACGGGCATGGGACTGGATAATGTCACCAGTGACAACTTAAGTTTCTTTGCTTTTATTCTTTTACGGGACGCGGGCATCGCTAACAAGGCCAGAGTTTGTTACCCATCCTAATTGCCCATGAACTGAACTGAACACTTCAGAGGGCAGTTAAAAATCAACCACATCAGTGTGGGTCTGGAACCGCATGTAAACCAGACCAGGTAAGGACGGCAGATCTTCCTCTCTAAAGGACATTAATGAAACAGATGGACTTTAGC